>NC_058406.1:82172553-82343362 GCF_002201575.2 Neomonachus schauinslandi | reverse complement strand
CCTTTGCCCAAATTTAAACTCTTCAGGACCACTCACTCCACCTAAATAGCATTAATCACCTCAGGCCTCCATTACTCTTTATCCTTACACATTATTTTGTTCTTCTTCATAGAATTTGTCACTATCTGATAGTTTATCCAGTATTTATTGGTCAATTTTTCATTGACTTTTATTGACTTTATGTCCCATTAGAATATAAGCTCTAAAAGGTCAGTAAGTCTTATCTAGTAACTGAAATTGTGCCTGGCATATAGGCATTCAGTAAATATTTGTTGAAGAAATGAATGAATCAATTAAATGGTGGAGGTGGGTGGGGGTATGGGTAGAAAGAAATAAGCAATGCATATAAAACCATGTAACGTAGTTTCTTCCACATACTAACGGTTCAATAATTGTTAGTCGATTCTGTTTATCAATCATCATGCTATTAATCAGCAATTATACTTCTCATTACTACCAAAGTTCTTTTGTGGGTGTTTCCTTTTTTCAACTCTCTTGGTAGCTCAACAGAATTTGTGATTCTGTTGCGGTAGTGGTAAAAAATAAGAAGATTTCTGAATTTATCATCCAGGAAACTCAATTTTTCTATATGAAGGGGAGGTGAAACAGAAGGCTAAAACTGAAGCTCCCTAATGTCATTAGGCAAGAGCTGAAAACCTGTGATAAAATGTCAGAGATGCATGCTGACCATACCTCAATAATTCAAGAAATTATTGAAACATTAGAAAGGTACTTTCCTTTTCTCTCTAGGTGGCCTGACCAGCGTGACCTGACCACATGGTCCGGGATCAGGAAGTGCTTCAAATTCAAAGCCAATTCCTACTGTAAATCCTTTATCCCTCCCTTTACCAGAGTCTCTCTTCTTCTCTCACCTGTTTTAAAATATTTTCTTTCCCTTCTAAAGTCATTTCACAAAACAATCCAGCTACCTTTTGCAATCCCCCAAATACTAAACACAATAATAATTTTACATTGGGGTAACAGTGTGATGTATTTTACCTATTTTAACTTTTGATGTTCAAAACAACACAACGAACAGGGCAAATTATTTCCCTCTTTTATAGAATAATCTTGTAGACGGGATTCAGAGGTGGAAAACATTAAGAAGAAATAAAAGACTGAACCAGAAGAGAATGAGATTTGGAGTCAGAGACCAGAGCTCAAGCCCAGGATTTATATTTGAAATCTGCTTTCAAGCAAGTTACTCCACATTTCAGTTTCTTTTTTTTTTTTAAGATTTTATTTATTTATTTAAGAGAGAGAGCACGAGCGGGGTGGTGGACTAGCAGAGGGAGAGGGAGAAGCAGACTTCCTGCTAAGCAGGGAGCCTCAAGAGGGCTGGATCCCAGGACCCTGGTATCATTACCTGAGCCAAAGCAGACACTTAACCGATTGAGCCACCCAGGTGCCCCAACATTTCAGTTTCTTAATACATAAAATGAAAGACGTATTGGTGCCACATGACAGCCCCACTTGGGAGCTCGAATGTGACAATATATGTGAAATCACTTGGGACATTATCAGATTGGTCCATCCATTCATCTATCCATCCTTTTGACCTACAAATATTGATTGACCCCCTACTATGTGGGAGGCACTTTTCTTACTGGATACCCATTGGATAAAATAAGAGATATGGTTCCTGCCCTCACAGAAATCAGAGTCTAATGCAGGTGGAAGGGGAGAGACACAGGACAATAAATTAATCATAACAATAGAAAGCACTTACATGATACTCACTGCAGATGAGTCACTTTTAGAAATGCTTTGCACCAGTTAACCTCATTTAAATCTTACAACATCTTTAAGAACTGCATAGTACTGTGTCATATTTTTCAGTTACAGGACCTGGGACTCAGAAAGGTTAGTTATTTTACGTAAGGGCAACAACTGCAATTAGCTGAGATTTTGAACCCAGTAGATTACTCCAAGCTCTGTGATTTTTTTTTTTTTTATTTGCAAGCTCCATGTCCAGTGTGGAGCCCAACACAGGGTTTGAACTCACGACCCTGAGATCAAGACCAGAGCTGAGATCAAGAGTCGGATACCCAACCAACTGAACCACCCAGGCACCCCTCCAAGCTCTATGATCTTAGGGACTACTACACACACTGCCTCTCATAACAAACATATAATTACCTCTTGTGATGTACACTACAAAGGAAACAATTAGGATGCAGTTGTAATTACTATGGAGAAACTTCTCAAGTGTGGTGGCCAAGGAAGGCTTCGGGAAGGGTTGACCTCTGAGCCACTTCCAGCACTGAGGCTACTAAAGGACATTCCTGAACTAAAAATGCTCCACCCCACACTCACCATGTACGTCCGCGTTTGCGCCAAGGGCAGAACTTATATGTTGAATGTTGCTTCAGGTTTGCTGGTTGCAGCTTCTCATAATAATGGCGGCATTAAAAACAATTTAATGTGCCTCGCAGAACTTGAATATTTTTCAGTGGAAATCCTGTCCCAGTGCATTCAAATGAAAAACGGCACCCACTGAAAGCACAGCACTCTGACATTTCCCAAGACAGAGTACTTCACAGCACAAATAACCTGGAAAAAACATGACTGAAAATGCATTTGACATGATCATTAAAACTGTCAGACTCCTGAGATAAGAAAGAAGTCGTTTTCCTATGCATTGGTTTTGGGTGCTCACAGCCAAATACAAACTCTTCCTCAGTTTTTTGGCAACCATGCATCCTTGGGGTATTTGTCTGGCATTTATCTTTAAGGTTGAAAAAAAGTGTATTTAATTTAGTAATGTATTTCTCAGACATCAGCCCACTTCACAGCAGTTTGGGGAGGCAATGTAAGATTTTATTTCATTTTCCTAAAAGAGAGAGGTTTAAAAGGACTGAATGTGTGAAGGAGAAAAAGTAGTAAAATGAGGAAAGTCCTGGCAGATGGGAAAGTGATGTTCTAATTCTGGTCTCATCATGGACTGAGGAGAACATTTTACCTCAGGGACTCAGTTTCTTCACCTAAAAATGGAGTTAGAATGGTAAAATGAACGTCTGTTGTTTTTATTGGTCCAAGATCCATTGTTCCTTCTTGTGACAGTGTCTTGAATTTTCATGATGAACTGTCTACTCTTGCCTTCAAAGCTATAGTGAAGATGTTCAGTCCTCTCTAGGCCAACTGGGTCAGTAGGGATGGGGAGCCAAGTAAAAACGAATGTAATCAATTCCTCAGGAATTTGAATTTTGAAGGGAGTGATACGGAGATGGAAAACTCTTGGTTTTGATCCATGGCAGGTGCAGAGAGAACAGCAATTAATGTTGGTCTTTCAATTCTCAGAACTGACCTGTTCCTTTCCTTTTAGAAGTCTGGTTTTCTTCTTTCTTTTGTTCCTTTGCAAATTCACATATCCTTTCAAATAAATTCTTGTCTCTGTCTCTCTCTGTCTCTGTCTCTCTCTCCCTCTTCCCCTCTCCCTTTCTCTCATAAATTTAGCCAGAGTCCACTTCGGTGGCTGCAACCAAAAACCCCTAATGAATACAAAGACATTTATTCACTAAAGGATTAACTTAAGACCTTTTAAAAAAAATCTGACACCTAACAGTATTCTCTGGCAGGAGATAATTTTTAATTGAGTTTTACATTTTCCTACTGTCAGTGACTTTTGCCCACGATGGTCCCCTATGATTTCCCATGAGGGCATGGTAAAATGTGGCTTACACAGTTCTAGTGAGCCCCATTCCACAGGAACATGCCTTTGCTCTGAGAGTAGCGGCTATCCTAAGAAATCCCATACAGTGACAGAAGGAACCAAACAAAAAGTTGCATTGCTGAGCTTTGCTGTGGGTGTACATTGATATACTAATGTGTTGAGAATGGGTTACAGTTGCCCCACAAAATATTTACCTGTTCAGAAGTGTAGCAGGGTCTGTGCGGGACCTTCAGTGCAAGTTGCTTCTGTTTGCAAGCATTCTGCTTTGGGTAGAGCATCACATGACAGCAAGCCCAAAGGGCTGCGAGCCAAAGGAACAGAGGAGGAGCATCAGAAACAGCTTCTCCACCCCAGTGCACTAAACAGAGCTAGGAAGGAGCCCCACCACCTGGAAACCCACTGGACATACCCCCCAGACAATCAGCCGCAGAGCATGTTACTGCCCAAGGGGCACTGGGCACAACCCCAGGTCTGTTGGGGGTGGTGAGAGAGTGGGGAGACCCAGCAGCTTCCTCATGGATACAGATAAAAGCAGTGACTACGGGGCACCTGGGTGGCTCAGTCGGTTAAGCATCTGACTTCTGCTCAGGTCATGATCCCAGGGTCCCGGGATCGAGCTCTCTGCTCAGCAGGAGCCTGCTTCTCCCTCTGCCCCTCCCCCTGCTCATGCTTACGTGCTTGCTCTTTCTCTTTCTGAAATAAATAAAATCTTTAAAAAAATAAAAATAAAATAAAAGCAGTGACTAATACCTCTCTGTCTTATATCTGTTAATTTTGTCCGTGGTGAACAGTGTCTCTTTTATGGGGGTGCGAATGCCCTAAAAACACATGCACATTTTGGAAATAAGAGCAAAATTTTTGTTTTGAGACATTTGATATAAAAATTTTAATTGGATTTGAAATCATGCAATTATCACAAGAAATTTAAACATGACTTTGGTCAACAAAAGCAGAGCTGTTGGATTCTTTCAGTGTCATTTCAAGGGTTGTTCTATTTTCAATGATTGTAAAGCAATGATTTTAGATTTTTATTAGCTACTGTATGAAGAGTTTTTTCAATGGTAGTTATCACAAAGTCAGAGAGATCAAAATTTTTAATTGTATATAGCCATTCCACAAAATCATATTTATGACAGTAAGCTCGAGTTTCTCATTTGATTTGTCTTCATGCTTACATACTGTAAAAATATAATTAATTTTTCCCACCAAGTTTTATATAGCTGCCCTTAATTTTCTTTTACTTTACCTTAGTGTGCTGCATGAATACACTATTTTGTGTGTGAAAAGGTTGAGAAATACATGAATATAAATTGATGCTTCCTTTTCTTTCAGTGTCACACTGGGCAAATGGTTCTCTACTATCTTACCAGTAAGTAACAAGCAACAACTAATTAAAGTGTAAGATGGACCCAACCACTCGGTCTAAAAATCTCGCTCACTATCCTCTTGGATTTATTCATGCCTTTCATCCCTTATATTTAGTCTCCAAATCCTTTTGAATTCCCAGTGAAATTTTGTTCTTTCGTATTTGTGTCTCCTCTATTTCCACTGGCATCAATTAATACCTGGTTTCCTACAAAAGTTTGCTGTGTCCTCCAAGCTCTTTTTGCCCTACAACACACCTCTAAATAGGGGCTCCACTGGACACCCCTTGTCTCTGTTAAACAGCCTCATTTTCCTCTCTGCAGACTGTGTCCTCTCCTGTGATGCACTTGTTTGAGACATACTTGGATCATGCTCATTCTGCCTCTGAGCCCACTCATATGCTCTTCACCTATCCCAGAACACACACGCACACCTCACATTTCTGAATTTTATTGATGCTACTCCATGCTTCCAGTGACCTCCGTCTGAACAGCAGTAGACCTTATTTTGTACTGCACGATGTAACACTTGATTATGACCTTGATTATTTTGTTTCATTTAGTATATTTGAACCTTGTATTTCCACCTGTAGGAGTGGATTGGGGGAATGACACATGTCATTTCTCTGCTATCCATCCCTTCTGTTACATTTCTGCTCTCACCATTTTGTTCCAGTCTTCATTATCGCTATGATGTTACAATAGCCTCTGGGTCAATTTCCCTGGCTTCATTACTTCATTTTATGATCAGTTCTTTAATTTTGCAGCAAGATAATTCCCCCAAAACACAATTCTGATCATGTCACTTATTTGCTAAAAAGTACTCCATGGTTCTCCAGTCTCTTACCTGGCATTTAAGGGTCCTTGGTCTGGCCTCCACCAATCTTTCTTTCTCATTTCCCATTGTCCCCTGTATAGACCTTACACACAACCCCTAACATCATATTCCATACATTTCAAGAGTTCAGTGAATACTTATTGAATAACTAAATTCCATAATTTCTATTCTCCCCTACACTGGTTGGTATAACCCTGGAACAATAAAGATTCTGAGTAAATACTTTGATTAATTTAGCGTTTCATGATTTATGATCCTACTGGGATTAGCACTTTCTTTCTTCTTTCTCTTCTCTCTCTCAACACTTCGAGCACATTGGCAATTTTCACAAGAAGTGTGAAAGGCGTCTGACACACAAATAAGAACCTATTTTAATTAGTCCAAAGCGACTCCAGTTCTCTTGATCCTTCTGCAATTACCCATTGATTGCATAGAGTTTTTATAATAATTAGTCCAACATGAGAATTTTGAGCCTCTCTTTGGAGCTGCAGAAAATTGTGCTCCATTAAAGCAGCTCTGCATCTTCGTCTCTTCTCTTCCTCGTGTGTGGCTAACCATGCACTCTCTTAAATACTGCATCTCAAATTATCTTAAAGTCTACTGAAGACTCACTTCCCCTGTGAAGTTTTCCAGCCTTATCTCCAGTCTCTAACAGCTCCAGATGTTTTCTAGAATCCAAATGTGAGCTGTTCTCTTTTTCCTCTGAGCACCTGTGCATTTAGGTGCCTCTTACATATATCTTTTCACCTATCCTGGTCTCCTTGGCTGTTGAACTCCTCTGTGGACTGGGAATTATATTGTATTTGTCATACTAAACTAAAATTTCTCCATGTTCCCTCTTAATTTGAATGTCATGATAATACCCATGATGGGTTTTTTTTTATTGATATATAATTGACGTTTAACATTCAATTAGTTCTGGGTATACAACGTAATGATTCGATATTTGTATGTATTGCAAAACAGTCACCATAATAAGTCTAATTAACAGTCATCCCTATACATAGTTAAAATTTCCTTTTCTTGTGATAAGTACTTTTAAGATCTACTCTCTTAGCAACTTTCAAATGTGCAATATTTCAAATATCCCATACAGTATTATTAACTATAGTCACCGTGCTTATGTTTTATAACAAATTATGAGAAAAATTAGCACAAGAGTCCAAAAGATTTTAAGAAGGAATTATTAAGAGACATGGAAGGAAATGTAAGATGCTATAAATCAGTGGTTCTTAACCATTGCTGCCACTCACACCACTTTTGTTCTTTCAGTATGTTCTGGAAACAGTTGTGATAAGAGCTAAAACAAGAAGAGTTCTTAAAATTAAGATATTACATAACTTTAAAATAAAACAAATAGAATTACAATTTAATTTCACAGTAATATATACTCTACATGAAAATTATACACTTAAAATAATTTTTACCCCTTCTGTTATACCTTTGATAAAGATTTGTTCATTGGTATTTGAAAAATAGGTATATTAAGGCTGGACCTTATTTTGATGTACAAAATTAATACAAAGTTAATTTCACACAGGTATGGAGTCACAAAAGACAGATCTTTGCAAATGTGGAGATGGTGCCCATTGAAATGGTGCCCAGTTAAATGCTAGAATTCTTTGGTTCACCCTTTACATTGAATTACATGTCACTGATTTATAATTTAGTAAACTATTATTTCATCAATTGTTTATATTTTATAGATTCCAGGCATTGGAAACATCTAGTGTTTTGGTTTACATCCATCCTTTCTTCTGAGGTAGGACCTCTTCTCCAAATACAAGCCAATATGTGGTCCCAAGGCATGGGGACATTTACTATCTCAGAACTCAGCATATTGGTCATAGAGTGAGCACATGACTGAAGTGAGACCTATCATATATGATATCCTACCTTCTGGCAGTAGAGATTTGCCCAGAGATGGTCATAAAACCAACAGGAACCTATCAAAGTACCCTCGCAGGGGCTTCCTAATTAGAGGCGGAGGGAAGTGTGCCCTTCCCTCTCTTTAGGTAGCGAGTCTTGCCAGTTTAAGTCCCAAGCTGCCCATGGTCCTGTTTCCTCTGCCAAATGAACAAAGTCTTATAGTAGTAGAAGAGAATAAAGCTGATGTTAAGGGAGAAGAATATATAAAAGAGAGCTTTGAGTTCTTGAATTCAATTATCACAAAGCCAGCTGCAACACAAGCTTCTCTGGGATTCAGTTACATGAGTCAGTAATCACCTCTTTCCAAGCCACTTTTGCCCAAGTTACTTGTCTTTGAGTTCCTGTCACTTATAAACCAAAAACTACTGTGTTAATACACACTCTATAAGATTGATACTAGGGGCGCCTGGGTGGCTCAGTTGGTTAAGCGACTGCCTTCGGCTCAGGTCATGATCCTGGAGTCCCGGGATCGAGTCCCACATCGGGCTCCCTGCTCAGCGGGGGGTCTGTTTCTCCCTCTGACCCTCTCCCCTCTCATGCTCTCTATCTCTCATTCTCTCTCTCAAATAAATAAATAAAATCTTTAAAAAAAAAAAAGATTGATACTAATGATATTATAAGAGTTTTCCTCTGGAAATAAAGTATGAGGTGTTAATAGGCGGTATCTAATTGATTTCAAGCCACAGTCCTACCATGCCATCATCCTGAAATGTATCCCAAAGACTATAAATTAAAGCTCAACGCAAGTTGTCTACCACTGTATTTTTTGCTGCCACCCACAATCTGCAAAAAGGGGTGATGACAAAAGTGTCCATGAACCCCTTCTAAGCACTGGTTCTGGAGCTTCACTACTTGCAGGCTTACACATCTTGTTCATGCACGGAGCTCACTGGGGTTAACTGAGGTTGACAGATTTTGGTTGGTGAACTGTGCAGATTGTGTGATGGGCCAGCCCATGTGAGATGATGCCAGAATAAAGATAAGTGGTGCACTGGCAATTTAAAAGAATCAAGATATGTAGTGTTCATCTAATTTGTGTTTTAGATAATTTAGCTTCTATTCAATTTAGAAAATCTAGCTCTTCCAGAAAGAGCTGCTTACATCCCCAAAAAATGACCTCACACCTGAATAAGAGCTTCTTTTAGACAGGGCTAAATTTTCTTTTTATAAAGACAAACTGCACATTCATTCTATAGGCAAAGAAAGAAGTCACCTTGGAGTAGATCTCTGCTTTGAGAAGGGTTGACATAGGCAAATGTAAATTGAATAGAACCCACTGTCCTTAGAGAAGGGTATCATACAACTTCTTTTGCCAGGGGACTATTTTTCTATTTTCTTTGGTATGTTGATAGATGAATCAGCTTTATAAAAAGCTAAGGTCTTGGTGGAAGAAAAGGAACCAGACTTTGACCACAATTTAAAAATGAAGGGCAAAAAATAAAATAAAATAAAAAAATAAGGGCAACTCTCAAGGTGATCTGTGGTGTCTCTAAACAAGAGGTCTTCAGGTAGGAGGAGTCATAAAGATTCCTAAGAGGAACCCATGAGAAGGGAAAATATCTCTGGTTTCATGACCCAAATCTAAAATAATAGGACCCAAGAGTTGCTAAGGAAGAGCTAGTTCTGGAGGGATATGTAACTAAGTTTGGAAAGCCCCTCTGGACTTGGCCCTGGCATGGTGCTGTGCTTTGAGACCAATGAATGTTCCAAATGGGCAATGCTGCAGACTCTGCAGGGTTCCAAGTCACTGAGAGAATCTCAGCAGCCTTGGACTAACTTCCATTGGATTATGGAGGACCAGGGTCTGGCAGCGAATGGAGCCAAGATGCCACAGAAAAAGCAAGGCTTTTGATTCTCTCTTCGGGCATTGAAAGTAGACTGAACTCTTCTAGCAAAAAGTTAGCTCCTGGGGTCCTGGAACCCCTCTTCAGCAGGGGTTGGTGAGCCACCAGCTCACAGGTCAAACCCAGCCTGCTTTTATAAAAATGTTACTGAAACACAACCACACACATCCTTTCCGTGCTGTCTATGCCTGTTTTGACACTACAGTGGCAGAATGGTGGAGTCAAGTAGCTGTCACAAAGATTATGTAGCTCACAAAATGTAAGATATTTACTCTCAGTTTCTTTTTTTTTTTTTTAAAGGTTTTATTTATTTATTTGAGAGATTGAGAGAGAGAATGAGATAGAGCGAGCATGAGAGGGGGGAGGGTCAGAGGGAGAAGCAGACTCCCTGCTGAGCAGGGAGCCCGATGCGGGACTCGATCCCAGGACTCCAGGATCATGACCTGAGCCGAAGGCAGTCGCTTAACCAAGTGAGCCACCCAGGCACCCCATACTCTCAGTTTCTTTATAGAAAACTGTGTTGACACCTGATATAAACAGTCTTCAGAATTTCCCTTCACCCCATCTCTCCTAATTCTCACTAATTTCCAATTTTAGTCTCTGAGTTTACTCTGAGCCCAAGTGGTTGATCTTACTGTCTCCAGGATAGACCCTGACTTTTTCTGCATATACCATTTCTCACCATTCACTCTCAGAGCAGAGTTCGTAAACAACCTTCTCCCCCACTGCAATATCTAGTCTTGACTCTTTAATGTTACATCTATGGACGTGAATTCATGGAGCACTGCGAACTTATGACATGACTTCAGATACACAGAAATAACACACACAGAATAGTCTATAGTTTATTTTTCACAAACTATTTGGCAGAAATTAAAAATATTCCCTAATATGCCATAAAATCCAATAGAGAAAATTTTAATATTATATTTACATTTCAGATATCTATTTGTCTTTGTAAATACTATTCAGAGGAAATTTTAAACCTTAAAATGTCATAAAATGGCAAAAGCCACATTATACAAATATCTTTCATTTGTTCAATCTGTGCTGAGTTTTTTCAAGGTTACTTAAAATGGCATGCAAATTAGAGTAAAATAACCAATATTTCAGAAAAAGCAGATGGAACCTTGGTCTTAATGTCATTTGAATACTGAAACCAACTGTTGTATTGATTAGAAAAGAAAATGACTAGAGTTAATGAAAATAATGTTGTTTTCCATTGCTGGTCAGTTACTCACTGACATCATACACAATACAATTTTAAAATTTGGGGAAAAAATAAAAATTTAATAATTAAAGAAATATTTATTGAGGGACTATTCTATACAAGGTACTATACCAGATACTAAAGGTGTAGAGATAAATGAGGTCAGTTCTGTTGTTCTAAACAAGTTTATACTATACTAACTGAAGTTACGTGAAATCAAATACTTAGAAAACAGACACTAGTGTCTATGTATGTGCTATGGTGAGTGCTGTGAATTGTGTAAGACTGATGAATCACAGACCTGTACCCCTGAAACAAATAATACATTATATGTTTAAAAAAAAAGAAGAAGAAGATAGCAGGAAGGGAAAAATGAAAGGGGGGAAATCGGAGGGGGAGATGAAACATGAGAGAAACAAACTGAGGGTTCTAGAGGGGACGGGGATGGGGGGAATGGGTGAGCCTGGTGATGGGTATTAAGGAGGGCACGTTCTGCATGGAGCACTGGGTGTTATACGCAAACAATGAATCATGGAACACTACATCAAAAACTAATGATGTAATGTATGGTGATTAACATAACATAATAAAAAAAAAGAAAACAGACACTAGCCTTCAAAATTTTTCTTATATGCCTCTTAAAATAATATGAAAAAAGCTTTTCCTTGTCCATTTTATGTTAGTATCTTAAATTTTAAGATATTTTTAAACTAGTGAAAATGATTTAATTTTGGCATGTTGTAAATATTGGTAATATTAGATAAATCTGTGAGATCATTTTAGAATGTGTGTCCAGTAGACTCTAACTGCCATTATGATTTGATACCTACCTTCGTTCACTAGTAATATAAATGAAAAAAGATGCTTCCAGTAGTGGTTATTTAGGGGATTTGACTAACACTTGCTGAGAATAAATAAAAGAGCTAGACAAAATACAGGAAAATATCTTCCTAATAACATTGAACACTCAACAAGTTAGTGAAAAATAACCAATCTTGGACTAGTGAGGGTGAACACCACAGAGAGGTGAACTAGAGTTGTTGACACCAGAGGTGTTTGCCCAGGGGAAGGAGGCAACTCACACTTCTGTGAAGAGGATTGGGGTGACTTGAGTGGCAACACCCCATAAACAGCAGAGAGGCAAGCTGTGCTTTGGGGTAGGTTTCCCAAGGCGGGGAACTGAGCCTGAGCTCAACAACTGCCAAAGTTGGCAATAACCCATCCCTGTTATAAGCAAACACCTCAAAGAGCTGCATTCTGGAAGCAGGATGTAAAGATTACTCTGGGGACTCCCTAGGCAGCTCAGATGCCTTAAACAGTGAGCCTCTACTGCCAGTGTCCACAGGGAACTGAAAGCGGGAGATAAAATCCTTTCTGAAGAATATAATATCGCCCAAAGTGACACACTTTATCTAAAAGATATTTTTTCAAATAAAATTGACCATCAAATAATTTACTATTACAAGGCATATAATAAGATAAGTTTGCATGAGCCAGAATCAGCAGGAGCAATAGAATGACTCAAAAGAACTCCAGACACTGGATTTACCAGACACACACTAGGGTAAAAAAACTTATTCTGTTTATAGAGATAAAAGTCAAACTTAATTTTTTTCAAGGGATTTAAGTATACAGACTTGAAGAGGACCTCTCTAAAAATTATATAATTGAAACATTATACAGATAGGTCTAACAACTGATTAGACCCTCATGAAAGCATAAGGATGGAAAAAGCATGAAAGCCAGGGAAGAGTCAAATAGGTCTATTGTGTTCTAAGGTTCTTTCATTGCATTGAAGGAGGAAGAAAAGAGAAAAGGAAAATGTATCAAGTGAAAAAGAGTACATGGGGTGGAACAAATAAAAAGAACATAGGAAAATGGAAGATGTAAATACATGATATATAATGCATAATGTATATACTATATCATTATTTAGATACAATTGCAGGCCTTCAAGTTGACTGCTATTTAGTTAAAACATGAGGACCAGTGCATCAGATTTAAAAATTAATTATGTCCAATTTGCAGAAGATTTTGAAAATTTGAAAATGGAAAGAAGTGAAATAATACACCATATAAAAACTTGCCTGAAGAAACTGACATAGCCGTATTAATTTACAATGGAGTAAAAAGTTATCAAGGTCTCATAGGAATTAATCAAAAGTTCTGCAAAATCTCTACAGTAAAAGCTAAAACATTTTAATGAGACAAGTTAAAGGCCTAAATAAATGAAGAGCTATCCATGTTTATGGAGCGGGACTCTCAATATTACAAGCTTGTTGATTCTCTCTGAAACCACCTGTAAATTTAAGGAAGTCCCAACAAAAATTCCAAAATATTTCTTAGAAGAACTTGACAATTTGATTCTAAAATTTATATGAAAAGAATTTTGCCTATCTTGAAAATGATTTGTTAATTAGACATTACAGTCACTTGTTTTCTCAATTTCTTATGAGTATATCAAAATATATTACAAAGACGTAGCAAATTACCAAACTATACCTTATTCATTCAATTAGAAGCACTTTGTTTATCAAGTGAAATTTATATAAGAGTAAAAGGAACTCTATAAAATTAGAAATTATTTTTCGAGTTTGTCTATTAACTTCAAGTAAAAACATATATTTATGCCATATCTATTTCAAATGACAGAATACTTTTTGAAAAAGATTTTATTTATTTATTTGGTTCTTTGAGAGAGAGAGAGCCCACGCATGCACATGCAGGGGTGGGGGGAGGAGCAGCTGGAGAGGGACAAGCAGACTCTGCCCTGAGCGGGGACCCCCACATGGGGCTTGATCCCAAGACCCTGGCATCAGGACCCAAGCCTCCAACACTTAACTGATTGAGCCACCCAGGTGTCCTGCCTCTCAGAGTACTTTAAAATTTAAAACAAATGAACAGAGAAATGGACATGAGAACTATTGCACAAAAATTGGTTAATAGCTTTTATAGTTAAAAGTGATTACATTTAAAGTTATGAATTTGAACAGCACATCTCTACCCTAGGAGGATAAAGTGATCGTAATTAATTGAAACCAGTTGTTTAAATTCATCATATTAAATCCTAGTTTGCATTGTGGGACCTGATACACCACAAGAGTAAAGGTGGGTGAAAATTATATCTGTCTTTCGGAAGGTGGAAAGAATGGCATACTTCTCATTCTCTGGAACCCTGTTGAGCAGCTATGTAGATGAGCCTGGGCTAGCCTACTGGTTGATGAGAATCACATAGACCTATTGCATCACCAATATCCAGCCAAACATCAGATATAGAGCCACCTAGTTCATTGGCATCTGATCACAGACGCATGCGAGAACCCAATTCAAATTGTTGAACCACAAAATTGTAAGCTAAACAAATGGTTGCCACCAAATTTTGGAATGATTCATTATCCAACAAAAGTTATTTTAGTTGGAATGATTTTGCCTGCGATTCTGGTTATAAAATCTTTATTTTTTTCCCAAGCCTGGTTTTCAGCTTCTTAAATAAGTTCCTTTTCTGCTTAAATCAGCTAGAAATGGTTTCTGTTGCTTACACCTAAGAACTCTGACCAATACACTTGGAATAAGATAGGATTTTGATATTATAATGCATTTTTTCATTTCTAGTAATTTATATAATCTTATGACTCTTTTATTCCAAATAGCCAATATATTATATCCTAACTTATTTGGAGAACAGATAAAATATATTGCAGTGAGCCAAAAAGGCAGTTCTTAGTATAGAAAAGAAATTTAGAATGAGTAAGAAAAAGCTTATCATTTTCCCTGTCTTCTCTACCTACCACCTTTGGCACCCTTAGCAAACCCAGAGAGGGAGGTTAAGAAAAAATTGAAGGAAGAGAAAAAATTAGAAGTAGAGCAAAGTGAGCTTATTTATTGGTAGATCTCAAAAAGGTTGAACTCTGACCCCTCACATGTGGACTGACACTCATGAGGTTGCAGGTTAATAAAAACTCAGATGGTTTAGCCATCTGGGAGCAGAATGTACCTGCAAAGCTCAGAGAGGTATTAAAATTTCAGTATTCCAATTGTCAACCCAGGAGCAGGAAAAGTGTGCATGAGACGGGTCTAAAGGAATGGGTCTCAGACCACCTCAGCAACCACCAGTCCCTCATGTTACTGAGGCGCATAGGTAACCTTGTGTACCAGGGAGAGCATAAGACTGTAGTTTCTCAGTCTGTGAATCACAGAAGTCAATAACTTTCACTTGTCCAGGATAGCTCAGATATGGCAGAAGAGCAAGCAGGTCTCAAGAGACCTCATACTGTTAAACAAGGGTGAGCCCAGTCATGACCAGTATGGTTTCTCCATCCAAGAGTAGGGCAAAAAGCCTAACTGTGTGGGGGTCTGGATAACATACTTTTTAAGCTGGGCATGTTGCCTTCCCCAACAAAATCACAATTCTGATATTTGGGTGAGCGATTAGCAGTTTCTGTCAACTGTTTGTGCAGGTAATTTGTGAACTCTGAGGAAGAATTAAATGTAAGACAATGTTTTTATATTTGTAAAACATGCTTTCTTTGTTTTTTTTTTTTATTATTATGTTATGTTAATCACCATGCATTGCATCATTAGTTTTTGATGTAGTGTTCCATGATTCATTGTTTGCGTATAACACCCAGTGCTCCATTCAGTACGTGCCCTCTTTCATACCCATCACCAGGCTAGCCCATCCCCTCACTCCCCTCCCCTCTAGAACCCTCAGTTTGTTTCTCAGAGTCCATAGTCTCATGGCTCGTCTCCCCCTCCAATTTCTCCCCCTTCATTTTTCCCTTCCTGCTATCTTCTTCTTCTTTTTTTTTAACTGATACGAGGGATTCTTAAAACATGCTTTCTTTGAATCAATTTCAGATGTATTTACTGTCACTAGGATATAAAATTGGAAGAAAATGTACATGTTACCTAATTCAATCTAGGAATTAGATGCAGATTTTTTTTTTCTTTAGCATCACTAACAGATGTTTACTAGCCTATACTTGAAAATTTCTGACAGTGGGGCTAAAAAAGTATCTGGTTAATGAATTATAACATAGCTTAGCATATTTTTCAGAAAACATACCTGTGAGTACTGAAAAATAAATGATGAAATAGTGAAAATGTACCAACATTGAAAGTGTTAGCAATTTTTCATTAGAACCAGGGTGAAATTTCCATTAATTGAGAAAGGTAATCAATACTTACACTTTGTCTCAGGAAATCAAGTAATTCTTCCCCTTTGAAAGAGGATGGAAAAAAACTAAATTCTTCTCAAGGGCATGGTTCCAGGCTAAAGCAATTGTTTTTATTTGTTTGTTTTACAAACCAAGAAACTGAGGAGCTATTCCTTTTCTTTGGAATTGCTAATTTTTGTATAACTATCCTGATATTTTTGTATTCATTCAGAGACTACAACTCCCAAAATGCAACAGGGAGAGATTTGCAATGGTGCGCCGCATCCTGGGAAATTAATTCCCCACTTTGAGCAGAAACAGAGGAAGTTGAAAAAGCCTAGATAAAAGTGCATGCTGAGGACTGCAGTTTTTCCTGGATTCAATTACCTTATTATGGGAGAGAATCAGACAGCAGGAGTTTGAAAAGTTGCACTTCAGTACAGCAGAACGGCACCAAAAATGCATGCCTTGTACACAATGACAGTAGTATGGTAGCCATGCATTTCTGTTAGCTACCAGCCCTCCACTCATGCATTCACTGAGCAAATATTTACTGAACATCTATGACATGCAAGAACAATCTAGGCATAGGGAATACAGCAGTAAACAAAGAGACTAAGTCCCTGCCCTTCAAAGGAGCTACATTCTAATGGAAGGAGATAGACAAATACAAAAATAAATATATGTCATATAGTGAAGGTGATGGAATTAAAAGTAAAGGGAGGCTAAAACAGGCAGGGCTGCATGAGGAGTGGTCATTATTTTCTATGTGGAGGTCAGGGAAGGTGAAGTGAGAAAGTACATTTGAGAAGATGGTTGACAGGAAGGAAGAAATCCAGCAGCCCAGGTTAGTTTATATGCAGAGCTGAAGCCAGAGCACTCTGCACTTGCCAATTCTCTCGACCTGGCACGCTCAGCTCTAAATTACCTGTGTGGTTTCTCCCTTACCTTCTTCAGCTCTCAGGAAGAAAAAGCAGATCATCTATACACAAAAAAGAATCGGAGCACTGATAATTGGTTTCTCAAGAAGAAATCATGTCTGTCTTCAGTTTATGTAATTTGAGATAATGATGTTTTTGTTTCATAAATCATAAACTTAGGTTTTTGCAACTAAAAGCATTACTACTGATAGGGCTAGGGAGTGGTGGATTCGAAGCCGCCACCTGCCGGTCTTTGTAATCCTCTGAAGGCCATAATGTTTTCCTTTTCTAGGGCTGCCATGCTGCATAACCGCAGGGAACACTATTCATAGTGTATTCTATATCCTGACCAGAATTGTGCAGCGAGACAGCTCTCTGCCCACTGCATTATTATCCAATGACACGAACAAAGACAGGAAAAGCCATACACAGTTTGTCCTACATTTACAATTTGTCACTCTCTCACTTCTCTTTCTGTATCGCTTGGTATCTATTTTCATAATCCATTCTAGCACCTGGGGTACAATTGTTTACATTTGTACTTGGTACTTTTCATTAGGTTGAAGGTTACTTGAGGACATGCGTAGACCATTAGTCATCTTTCCTCCCTCAGTCTTACATAAATAATTGACAAGTGACTCAATAAATTTAAAAAATTAGAAATTTTGTTAAGCCTCCATTTCCTCTGGGGGGTTGGAGCTGGTCTGCATATTCTTTTTCTCACATATTTCTGAGCCTAAAATATGTGACAGAATACAATTTAGCATCAATTGCCAAAACAGCTTCAAAACAGTTGTGTCCACTTATTTAGGGCATGCTTGTGAATGGCCTTTCATCTGGGTTAAGTAGCCATTCTTTTAAAAGAAGATGACATTGTAATTGTAACCATACATCTGGCCAGACACAGACGGTCCATTGTTTTCCTAAGGCCAAAGAAAGAGCTTTTCATGCTGTTTGTCAGAACCATTGGAAGCAGAGTGTTTGAACTCCGTTTTGGCTACAAGAAGTATGTGACCAAACAAAATGCACCCAAAATTTTAATGATTCCTTTTCTAGGCATCTTACAGTCTTTATTCAAAAAGCACAGGCTCAATTAGTCAGTGTTTAGTACACAAAGTTTAGCAAATCTAGGACAACAGAAAAATACACTATACTGTGATAACTATTAACGCATTAGTATGTATAGTCCTTATATTTTGTTAGACATTTGAGTTGTTATCAAATTTTCTTTATTATAAAAATCTAAATTATTTCTTTAGAATTCATTATCAGAATGGGGGCGGATTTGATTATCTAGTACATCGAAAACACTTTATGTAGTTCTTAGAAAGTTTGACTTGCCCACAAGATTTTGTGAACAAATGCCACATAAAGTTATCCAGCCTCCTAAAGCCACTGTGGTGACCGGAGTCTGTAAGGCAATGGCTGTTTTTAACAAGCCAAGGCCCCGTGGATCTCAGTAAGTACAGTGCATTCATTCTATTGTCGCAAAAATGATGCAATGGGCACAGCACGCTATAGCTCCCATGGCAAGGCCAACTGAGAGAGGGGTTTGAATATCAGGAATTCTATCATTATGCAGGGTTTTTATGTCTTTTTGGCGCTGGTGGATGGAATCAGTTTTGCTGTCTTTGTTTGGTTCTTATCTAGAACTTCAGGCCAAAACTTTATAATATAAAGACAGATAAGATTCACATGGTTCTCAGAGCCCTAGTGCATGAGATTCTAACTGAAATGTGGAGGGCCAAGCATAGGTAGTTGGCACTGGGTTGAGAGCCCAAATTCTGTTCTTCTTTATCCTGTTTTGAATTTTATTCAGGGTGAAGAAAGGAACCTTCTTGTGGAAGGGCTAACCCCTTAAGGTCTTATTCTGAGGCCCTTGAATTCATCAGTAGTGGGCTCATGCTGCCTGTGGGTTGGATTTTAATGTCATAGGCTCTACTTATGTTTTGTATATCAGGGACCCAGAGTTTAATGTTTTAGTCAGTTTGAGCTGCCATAGCGAAATAATATAGACTGGCTGGCTTAAACAGTAGAAATTCATTTTCTCACAGTTCAGGAGTTTAGAAGTCCAAGATCAAAGTCCAGCAGACTCAATTCTGGTGACGGCCCTCTTCCTTGGTTATTGACAGGCCACCTTATTTCTATGCCCTCTAATGGTGGGGAGAGAGAGAGAGAGAGAACTCTCTGGTGTCTCTTTTTTCTTTTTTTTATGTCTGTTCTTATAAGGACACTAATCCCATCAGATCAGGGGTTTACCCTATGACTTCATTTAACCTTAATTACTTCCTTGTTCCAAAACAGTCACATTGACGGTTAAGGCTTCAACATGTAAATTTTAGGGAGATAGAATTCAGTCTGTAGCATTTGGGTTCTAACAAAGGGATTTAACAATATCAGAAAAGGGGAACCAAAGGGATATTTTTTGAACTCAGGGACAGAATTAAGTCAATGCAATTATTATAATCCCTGGTAAACTGAGAAGGAATGTAAGCAGGCTGTGTTTGGACAGTGTCTCAAGGAATCAAGTTTGCTTAGATTTTCTGGGGCAAACTCAGTTGCTTCGGGAAAAAGAAAAAAAAAGTAAAATTTGAAATTAGAGCAAGGATGGAAGTGGGTAAATGGAAAAAAAAAATAAGAAAGTACCTTCTTTTCTAAAAGGGTTTAAATTTTAGTGACCAGTTTAGAGGTTTGGGAGTGACTAGGTTACAAAGTAATGAAAGAGAAAAGAAGAAGGACTCAAATCAAATGGATCCCAAAGATGACATTTCAAAAAAGGGGAATTATAGTGATTAATAAATCAGAAGGAATGGTTAGAGCCAAGTATGGCCTAACCCAAGAGAAACAAGGTAACATCTTGGAAAGCAAATGACTCTCAGGAGAAATCAAATACAGGAAATTATTGGGAGGCACGACCTGAAAGCTACAGGGATAGAATCAGTGATAAGAATGATTGAGGAACCATCTATGTTGGAAAACATGGCATAACAAAGTTTCATGTGGGAAATTAAACACTGAGTGAATTTTCGGTATAACTGTAGCATGCCTTTGGGGCTAATTTTATTAATTTTTCACCCAATTAGATTTCCTGAAATATTTTCCATTTTCTCGGAAGGGGACACAGAATTTTTGTATTTAGGAAGTAGGTTTATGAAGGTTGAAACTGGTCTATTCCAATAAATTCCTGAAGGATATAGACACATTCTTTGTTAAGATATGGGTTAATAGGTATTTATAATACTTATATTATATTTTATTCTGCCATTGCACCTGAAATGTTAATACTTGTTCATAGGTTGATTCTAAAAGCTGAGAAGCAATAAACGGACATTCAATATTATTACCACATAAATATTCACTGAGGAACCAATAATGTGATTGTGTTCATAAAGAAGAAAACATAACCTTACACCGTTTTATTTTTTCTAGTCAAAAGAATATTCTAATTTTTTTTTAAAGATTTTATTTATTTATTTGACAGAGAGAGAGATAGTGAGAGCAGGAACAGAAGCAGGGGGAGTGGGAGAGGGAGAAGCAGGCTTCCCGTGGAGCAGGAAGCCCGATGTGGGACTTGATCCCAGGACCCTGGGACCATGACCTGAGCTGAAGGCAGACGCTTAACGACTGAGCCACCCAGGCGCCCAAAAGAATATTCTAAAGAGCAATTTCGTATGGATTATCTTTTCTCACTCCCCATTATTTATTCAAAATTTTGTTCAAATCTTTATCTTGGTTTATTCTTTTGAATAATAGTTACTTAACAGCTGTCATGTTCCCCTGCATTTTTTTAAATTTTATTTTATTATGTTATGTTAATCACCATACATAACATCATTAGTTTTTGATGTAGTGTTCCATGATTCATTGTTTGTGCATAACACCCAGTGCTCCATGCAGTACGTGCCCTCCTCAATACCCATCACCAGGCGAACCCATCCTCCCACCCCCCTCCCCTCTAGAACCCTCAGTTTGTTTCTCAGAGTCCATAGTCTCTCATGGTTCGTCTCCCCCTCTGATTCCCCCCCTTCATTTTTCCCTTCCTACTATCTTCTCTTTTATTTTTTAACATATAATATATTATTTGTTTCAGGGGTACAGGTCTGTGATTCATCAGTCTTACACAATTCCCAGCGCTCATATGTGTTACACCATAACACATACCCTGCCCAATGTCTATCACCCAGTCACCCCATCCCTCCCACCCCCCACGACTCCAGCAACCCTCAGTTTTTCCCCAGCATTTTTTATTTCATATTATATTAGCTGACAAGATTTAATATATTAAACAAAACATACACTTTTGTCTTATCATTAAGATACTTCTCGATTCTTAATTGAACATATAATTTACTATTCAAATCTACTTTTTTTCTCTAAGTCATTCCTCTGAGGGCTTTCTGACTTTCTGTTATAATTTAAACTAATTTCTAGGCTGGATTCAGAATGGTTTCTGGAATTTCTTTTCCTCATATTCTTAGTTAATTATACTGTTTCTTGTAGTACACATCTTGCTTTTTCTTAAATATAGTTCTCATTTTGCTGAAGTATATCCTTAAGTATTTTTTTTTCCAAAAAGAGTGCTTAAGAGGTAAACTTTCTGTCTAAAATTTTTCAATGACTTTTTTCATGTTTGATTTATAATTTGATTTATATTCTGTTTTAAAATAATTTTCCTGGGGTGCCTGGGTGGCTCAGATGGTTAAGCGTCTGCCTTCAGCTCAGGTCATGATCTCAGGGTCCTGGGATCAAGTTCCACATCGGGCTCCTTGCTTAGCAAGGAGCCTGCTTCTCCCTCTGCCTGCCACTCCCCCTGCTTGTACTCTCCCTCTCTCTCTCTCTCTGGCAAATAAATAAATAAATAAATAAATAAATAAATAAATAAATAAATAAATAAAATCTTTAAATAAATAAATAAATAAAATAAAATCACTTTCCTTTAGAAGTTTGGAAATGCTTGCTTTATTGGAACTGTGGAAACACTGTTCCATGCAGTCTTGCCTATGACCAATGACAGTTCTGGTTTTTTTGTGGGTGTTATGAACAGATTTGTGTCCCTCCAATATTTATATGTTGAGCCTCTAACCCTCAGTGTGACCACATTAGGAGATAAGACCTTTGGGAGATAACTAAGGTAAAATTAGGTCAGAAGGTTGGAGCCCTAATCCCACACGATTGATGTCTTTGTCAGAAGAGGGACAGACACCAGAGATCTCTCCTTCTTGTGTACTCAAGGAAAGGCCACATGAGGACACAGAGATAAAGTGGTGTCTACAAGCCAGGAAGAGAGACTTCACCAGAAATCAACCCCGATGACACCTTGATCTTGAATTTCTAGACTCCTGAACTACAAAGAAATAAATGTCCTTTGTTTAAGCCACTCAGTCTGTGGTATTTTGTTACGGCCATCTGAGCTGACTAATATAGTAGGTAATTTTTTGCTTAGAGTTTTTAATTTTTGCAACAATATGTTTAGGTGTGAGTCTTTTCATTTACCCAACTCTTTCCATCTGAAAAAACAAGTTTTCAAATCTGGGCACTTTTTCTTCTATAATTTGTTTGAGTAAGTCTTTCCTTCTCTTGTCTTTATTCTCTTTATGAAATTCCTATTATACAGAAGGTGACTTGAATCTTTCCCTTCCTCCCCATGTTTTCCATTTTAGTGTTTGCTCAATATTCTGGGAGAGTTCTTTCACTATATTATAACTCTATTATTTTAATTTAGTCATCAGCCATGTCCTTTTATAATTTAGTAGTTCTATTGAGTTCATTTTAAATTTCATCAATTATATTTTTAATTCCTAAGCATTAAATCTTTTTTCCCCTCAAATTGCTTATTTTCCATCAATGCCTCTTTTTATTTTGTGAATGCTATATCCTCAAATTTTTCTGAAGATGTTTATATATAATACATATCCTTTTTTACCTTGTATAATCTGCTACTTCCAAGGTTAATTTTTCAGTTGGTTTATCTTTATCTTTTTCTTTTATCTCCCGATTTTTTTCAAATGCTTCTTCCTTGGTAGTAAAATAGTTTGTTGATTTGGTCTATATACTCAAATGGCATTTTCCTTAAATGGGAGGGCTTACTCAGGGTTCTAATAAGAGAGAAGATCTTGGAGGCAGAAAGGAATACGAGTTGTTGGGGCTGGAAACAAGTAAGGAGGCAAGGCTTTCCAACAAAAGCCAAAGTATAGAGGACTTCACTCGGAGTAATTCAGTATATTCAGATATCTTCCCTTTATTTCATTTTTACATCTTTACTGTTTCTGAAGTGTTGTCTCAGTTCTTGGGATTCTAGCTGGGGGTAAATCTATAGCCCTCTGCCCTTTATCTACAGGAGAGCACTGGTTCAACCTGAGCTGGCCTCGCCAATTTGTGGCAAGTCTTCCATGACTACTTTGAGGGAAGAGCTACTTGCATCAGCCCATTTCTACTCTCCATGCCTGTGCCTCTCAATCTGTGACTCTGGGATTCTAGTATAAACAATGACCCTTATTTGTGCTTCAGCTTTCTCCTGGACACAGTTGCCATTGCAGTCTCCTCCATTCTGTTTTCTCTCTTAATACAATCATATTGCTTTAAGATTTCCAGACATTGGGGGCACCTGGGTGGCTCAGTTGGTTAAGCATCCAACTCTTGATTTTGGCTCAGGTGATGATCTCAGGGTCATGATCTCAGGGTGGCTGCATTGGGCTCCACACACAGCATGGAGTCTGCTTGAGATCCTTCTCCCCACCCCACGCTGCTCACATGTTCTCTCTCTATATATATATAAAGAAAAAAAAATCCAGTATAGATTTTTTTAGCACCAGTATAGATTTATGTTTTTTAGCACCAGTATAGATTTATGTTTTTATTTCATCTTTGCAGTCTCGATGGAGTCCTGTCAACAAGAATCAAATGCAAGTTCTCAGCCTCTTGATTCTGCAACACAGAGCTGAGGTGGGGATAGGGAGGTGAGAAATGCTGTTGGCCTGATCCTCCTAGAGAAATACTGTGATTCTTTGTTCTTGGCCTCACCCACCTGGAGTGGAGCATCTGTCATGCTGAGCTTGGGAGAAGAAGGTAGGGTGTTTGTTGTGGCCCAAATACCACAGACTCATGCTGCTTTTTCAAAGATTTAGTACATTTCCTTGAATGAATGCTTCTCCATTTGCTGTCTGCCCTAAGGACAATGTCTAGAAATTTTAAATGATTTTTAAAATATAATTTTCCCTAGTTATGCTAGTTTTACCTAGAAGAGGGTTTGCTGATCTCCTCACACTGCCATTCTGGAAGTAGTTCTCAATCAACGTTTTATTTTAAGCTTCTAAGTTTTGGGGTGTTTGTTGCAAAACAAAGGGTATCAGAGACAGCTATTATTGTTATTACTATTATTACTGTGATTGTTATTACCACCATTGTCATTTATTCACAAATAAGGATAATGCAATGGAAGTAGAAGATGCTGCATGTATACCTACATATTTAACAATTCAGTTGATGATTCAAAAGTTATTCATGAAATATTTGAAAAAGGGAGACAGAATTAACTAATATTTATTACAAATATCCTGTGGGGCAAGAATTTCATATACACTATTTCTTTATTTTCTAAAAAGCAATGAAGTAAGAATAATATTCTCATTTTACATATGGAGAAAATTAAGCTCGGAGAAGTTGAATTTTGTCTGTGACTGGCTACTTAGCAAGTTTAAGTTAGAGTTTGGATTCTAACCAAGAATTTACTCATCTCAGAGTCTATGCTTTTCTTACAGCTTAGTAGAGATCAATTAACAAAAAGAAGATTACAAGAAAGTATATGATGGGGCGCCTGGGTGGCTCAGTCGTTAAGCGTCTGCCTTCGGCTCAGGTCATGATCCTGGGGTCCTGGGATCGAGCCCTGCGTCAGGCTCCCTGCTCCGCGGGAAGCCTGCTTCTCCCTCTCCCATTCCCCCTGCTTGTGTTCCCTCTCTCGCTGTGTCTCTCTCTGTCAAATAAATAAATAAAATCTTTAAAAAAAAAAAGAAAGTATATGATAGACTCATCTAAAATATAAATGTAAATTTTACAGGAATGTATAGTAAGTCCATTTAGAGCTGTAGCCTTATAGAGATTTAATGAAGGAAATAGGAATTGAGTTGGGTTCAGTGGTTATCAGTAGAGAATGGGTAGGTGGAGAGTTTTTTGTTTTTTTTTTTCCTGGAAAAGAACACACAAGAAGGAAAGGAACATGCATTCATTTGTGGGTACTGATAGGACATGTTTACCTATGATAGGTATTCGATAAATATTTGGGAGTTCCTGAAATAATAGTTAGAGAAAAGGTAAACTAGAGGTAAAACAAGGTTTGTTGCTTGTCTGAGCAATGTGAACTTTATCTAAAAATGAGCAGACAGTCAGAACAAGAGAGGGTAGTGCAGGAATGGCAAGAAAAATGTACTGTTTAGGTAGATTAATTTGGAAACTTGTGATGGTCATGATGGAAAAGAGAGAGCTTGAAAACAGGAGAACTGGATACCGGATATCTAGGTCTGAGGTTCAGAAATGAAAGAAGACTGATCAGAAGAATAATCTAAAATATGGATCAAGGTAAACAATTAATGGAAATTTGTGACTAAGCATAAAGCAAAGAGAGAATGAAAAGACAGAAGGAAATTTGCAAATTTGGAGGGACCTATGGTAATATTTAGATTTCCTTTAATCTAAGCCTTTAGACTTAAAATGAAGACATTCAAGAAGAGGTTATATTTAGGGGAAAATAGTTTGTCTTTGACTTAAAGATGTACAAGAACATCCAAATAGATATAATGCCCTGTATTTGATTAACCCTTTACATTTGTTTAAAGTGCTTTTATTTGTTGTAATGTCATTTAGTTATCCCTTGAAACTTATGAGGTAGTCAGATACTATCATGTCTATTGTGTATTTGAAGAAAGACTCCAGAAAGCCTAGTTGACTAGCCTAAGGTCAGCTAATAACTACTCCAAGTAGAACTAAACAAGGTTTAATATTTAGGTTAATTCCAAATCCTACTGATTAGAGGGCATGGTTCTGAAAATTCTCCTGCCAGACACACTTAGATTGAATCAGAAATTAAATAAGAACCATGCTTACTGCCTTCTGCTGTGTGATCCTTGGGGCTTAGAGACTAAAGCTTCCATTTGGTCAATAATTGAAAGAAGTGATTACAAATGCATTTCCTGGTAATAACAATGGAAAAGAAATGTTATAAAATTAAATCAGTTGTGGCTGCTCACTTAAGTGCTTATGTTTGTATGGTCTGACTGGAATATGGTCTCCCTGATTTATGGTATAAATGTCTATTATTAGAGTAGACCATTTACTCCTCTGAAGGCAACAAGGTAGTCAGGTTGTCCAGTGAAAATTCAAACTCTTTGCCTGAGCAGGAGCAGAGATGAGAACATGGCCTGTAAACAAAAAAGGCCACTTTAATATGACATAAATCACTTGGCTTACTTGCTACTTCAATCTTGTTTTGCTAAATGGCTTTTTGTTGTTTTCTTGGTTTAACCTGCCACCAGAGAGATTTATCCATCTCAGACTCTTACAAGTTGACAATTGTTTGACCCTCGATTCCTAGGTTCAGTGTCAAGTTTATGAATTTCCAGTGGGCCCTGGAGAATAAGTTAATGGAAGCCTAATCTGCTCATGGGAATCTAGTAGAGCAGTAGGGGACTAAGGGCCCAAGTAAATGGCTTGCCTTTTACCCGCAGGCAAAGGATTTGCTAAAATTAAATAAATATTCTGAGTTGGGGCTAGAGTGAGCTGGGGAACTGAAAACATAAATCAGAGAAAGTAAGACTGAACTGTTCATCAAAAGTCAAGACAGAACCAGGAAATAGAAAAGACCAGGGAGCTGTAAATAAGTGAGAAGCCTGAAGTTTGGTCTCTGGCTACAGGGGTCAAGCGTTTGTAGCCAAGTTTGGCTCGAAAGTATTTGCCATAAAGTGATATGCAAGAGAACAACACATGTAAAGCCTGGTAACAAGAAAAAAACCCTAGTGTTGTAAAATAAGCAACATTTTCTGGTAAGAAATAGCTTAGGGGGGAAACATTTCCAGTAATTAGAAATGTATTTTTTTAATGAAGAGATCTTGCCCATTGTTGGACATACCTAATTTAAAAAATATCTCCCTTGTATTGAATTGAGCTTTTCCCGAACATTAAGTGGACCAGCTATCTGAAAGTCCTTCCTAAATGATAGATCTTCAACATTTGATGGCAGCTAGGGTAGTTCAATTTTAAATTTTCTCTTCTAAGTGCTTTCTTCATCCCTTTAAATGTTTTCATGTGATGTAACCCTTTCTCTGGGGTCATTCAGTATGTTAGTATGTTTTTCAATGGCACCTTCCACTATGGCATGCAATCAGCTTTCCTCAACTTGGTCTAAATACCACATCACACACAAAAGTAGATATAATACATCGTTAAGTTAGTGGGTATTAGATTCAGAATTTGAAAGACCGCTCAGCCACATATTTGCTTTTTGTCCTTAAAAAAACCCAAATGATCTTTCCTAATCTGCTCTTTCCTAATCCACAAACTCTTAACATATCTGTGTAGTCCTAAAGATTGAATGACCTGGCATATGTATCCCTGTAGATGCTGTTATTATTAATAATAATCCAGTGCGGTTTTAACAGTTTAATACCATTGATATGTATTGGCTTGATGTCTGTGTAAACCTGCAAATTTTTCATGTGAATTGCTTTCAAGCTAGATTACTCACATCCTGCACTTTTGAAATTGAGTTTTTAATTTATAAAGACAGGATTTACAAGTTTCCTAATTCTATTTTGCTTTTGGCAGTTAAGCCCACACTTGCCTTATATTTAAAAGTTTATGGATATTGATCTATCATCTTCCAAACTGGCTATCCCTAAAACCATTATGGGATCTGCAGATTGTTTCCTTTCAAAGCACATTTAGGGAGCACCTTCTATGTGTTAAGTATGAAAATAGACATGAAAGACAGAATTAAAACAAATACAATGTGATAAATGTTAAAAATGAGTTGTTGATGCAACAGATATTAATTGGACTCTGTACCTACAACTCTGCTAAAGATCTTAAAAGTATTATCTCATTTAATCTTCATATACCCTGTGAGGTAGGTACTATTATTATCCCTTTTTCATAGATGAGGAAACTGAGCCTATATGCCCAACTCTAAAATTTTTTTTCTTATTCATGAAATCCGAGGAGATAAGGTGAAATTTCCACTGTTCTGTGGGGGATGAATGGCATTTGTGGCATGTATTTGGAGTACTAACTTCATTTATGGCTTAAATTTTCTCACTTTGTTTCAATTCTTTTTTCTTGTTCTAAATAATGTTTTCATGTTTTAGTATAGATTATAGGCTATGTCAAATTTCTTTTTGGAACAAGAGTAAAAATAAATAATCACAGTGTCTGATTACAGTCATCTTTACATTTCCAAGCCAGGGCCAAGAAGAGAGTGTTGGTGGATAAGAGTGATTTCCTTCAATGACATGACTCTATTTCCCTGGTTTTCATTATTTAATCCACTACATATCCATATAACTCTACTATTACTTGTTTTTATTCTTCTCCATCATTATATCACAAAAGACCATCCAATGCTTTGCTGAAATCTAGGAACATTTTAATTTCCCTCATTGACAACTTTAGATACTCTCTAAGAGAAGAAGAGAAAAGATAGTAGTGTTGGATTGCTTTTTAATAATTCCACAAAGAAAACAAGCCAACACTCTTGTGTTTTTAAGATACACAAACCATCTGTTTGTGTTTTAGGTTTTTTCCAGAAGCATTCTTTTGTGGGATGATATTCTTATTTTCAGAATATATGGTGTTTTGTGCTGCTTTGAACACAGGGAACTAGATTGTCCTTGCTGGTAAACTTCCCTTGGGGACCAAAAGAGGTACTTTGGGAAGCACCACTAACTCTCAAGGCCTATTAGGGCACTACTTCTGAAATTGCTTCTCAGAAGCTGAGGAATAAAGAGCCTTAATGACTTAAAGTAATAGTTTAGGAAATGATACCTTGGTGAACCAGGAGTGTTTAACTTGCAGGCAGGGCAGAACTTACCTACCAGCTCCCTGTCTAGGAGTCAAGCTCCATAATTTCTAGTCCAGACTCTCTGCCATTAACTGGTTGTGTGCTGTGGCAAATCATTAACCTTTCTAGTTCTCCATTTCTGCATCTGAAAATAAGAGGATTGGATCACATTATCCCTGGGAGTCCCTTCTTGTTCCCAAAGTCACAATTAATGAGAAGACTCAGCATTAATAGCAAAATCAATGGGTCACATGGCAAAGCTGGGGGGGGCGGGTAGGAGGGAGGGTATATATACAAAAGAGAGAAGAGATCCATAGAGTGATACTGTGAAAAAGGGGCTTCTTTCAGAGAGTCTGTCTCATATAATAGCCCACAAATTGTGACATTTAATTTACTGTGTTATACAATATATTGTGTTTTCATATTCCTATGTATATGTATATTGTCACACATATATTGTTTTATACATGTTACATATATATGTTTTATATGATATATGTTATATATGTATATATGTTTAACACAATATATGTACAACAGAATAAATTGTCACAATTTGTGGGTTATTATTTGAGACAGACCCTCTGAAAGATGATCTTTTTTCACAGTATCACTCTATGGATCTGTTCTTTACTTCTTGCTTATGCCAAATACTTTTTACGAACATCTTGGTTTTTAGCTGCAATGGTAAAACAACTAGCCCCAGAAAGCACTTGCATAGACTCTTTAGGGAAAGAACAGGTCCTTCTTTCATCACAGATTGGTTTATTCTATCAGTTATCATTGATCGAAGACTTGGGGGTGGAAAAGTCAGAACAGATTTGAGACCAATGGGACTGGTATAATGCAATCAGTAAATATAAACAAGTATATATAAAGTATAAATAAAGTATAACTAAGTCAATAAATAATGGTTAAATCTTAACCTAGGGTAACTTGACTTTCCTAGGTTTTGAGGACCTCAAGTTGACGTTCTGAAAAGATTGCCCTCGCTAAATTTCATTGACGTTGGAGTTTCTCTTAAGACTCCCCTCCAGGAAGATGCATGTGATTGAGCTTAACTCATTTCTTTACGTGCACCCAGAAGACTCCATCATTAGCCTTTCATGCCAATGTGTGCTTTGCACTGGTTTGCACACCTGCTGTAACACAATGGCCCTTCTCTGGATAACTGCTAGTAACACCAACTCTGCCTACAAACATTCTAGAAGCATTGATTGTACTACCCTGTATCTTACAGGTTGCCAAAAGTATTTTGCAGAAAAACTAAACTTGATATTTTTTCATATTACTTCTATCCCTGGGCTAGGGCTTCTGGAAATGCATCAAGCAGAAGCTGCTGCAAGACGCCTCTTCCCCAAGGGAGTACCCCACGGAATGAGTCAGTAAGGGCTTTGCAGAGATTAGTTTATCAGGAAGCATTCTCCTGACATCTCATAGTTTAACTCACACTGTATAGAAAGGCTGCAGGGATTATAAAGTGTGAAGACATAAAGATGATAATTCCAGGTAGGCAAAAGTGCCTACAATATGGTTCACAAAAAGCATCAAAATCACTCAGATAGTAATTGCAGTAGAAATGTAATAATGGCTCCACTCTTTAATTATTACCTGCGTTTGTTGCTGTTGTTTTTAATACTGAAGGGAAAGATGCTTAAAGTATTTTGCATCCACTATAGCTGAGAATTAACACTGAGGTTCAAATTATATACTTCCCTAGGAAAAGATGATATATACTACATTCCTTTTAAACCTGGTTTCAAAGAACAATGCATTCTTTGCAAATGAATTAAATAAAAAGTAATTTCTTACTATTTCATGTATGATTTTGCCTTAAAAATACGAGAGGAGGTACCATATAAACAAAGTGGAATTTTAACAACATCCAAGGGAGATGCAGAAAAATACAACTTTGAATAAAATCTCTGGTGTAGTGTATTTATAATAACAGCATCTCCTAACAAGATTCAACAAATGTACTGGTAGCAAGAATTCCATTAACCTCTCCCCGTTTTCAAGTTAAACTAGGTTTCGCAGAATGAAAATTTATCTCATCTGATTCTTAATAGTAGAAAATACGAGAAGGGCCCAAATTGACTAAAACTAGCATTCTGAGAACACTGATTCAAAGTTCAGTAGCTTAGTTTCCATTGTAATAAAAGTTACCCACCATTATATTTCCTGGCAGTGGGTTAAATCCGTAATGGCATTGGCCATTATGCAGCTTAAGGGAAATTATGGAGTAGAATCTGTCTGCACAAATCTTGAGTAGGAGGAGTAAATGTTTCATAGCACACTGTGTGATCCATGTCCATCTGGTGTTCTGAAAAAAGAAAAGCCAGGAAGGTCCACAAAATGTGCTTGATGGCACATTCGAGAATGAGAAAATCAGAAGATAATACATATTCATATTTTTGCTTTATTACAATGCCTATTAGCAAAGGACACCAGACTGAACAGGATATAACATTATTTTGTCTAAAAAAGATTTGAGAGATACTTTTCTTCTCACTTGATGAAGGCAAACATGCAGGTTCCATATACATTTTCTTTCTTAATGATAAAAAAGTTTCAATTCCAGATGAAATCATGACTCTAAAGGAGTCAGGTGACCACTTTTCTGCAACCCTTGCCAAAATGCAAATATATACCTCTCCTGTGCGTGATTCTGATCTTAAATTGTTTAATTCTATCAAATTACTTGTGTATATAACATTTTGATAGAAAATCCTCAATCCAACAACAAAAACCACTTGAAAATACAGAAAATCACAAAGGAAAAACACCTTGACTCCTATTGCTAAAAGATGATCACTTTGAACATTTTGATGAGTCCTTCCAGTGTCATATATATTTACACATTCAATCTATATGTACAATTCCTCCCCAAAAGATCGTTTACATATTACTTTGTAGGCTCTTCTCTCCCTTTAGTAATATAGCATGGACATTTTCCCATGACCATAAATATTTAATTATAGCTTTTATATCAAATATGTTTAGAAATCAGATTGATCAGTGGATGTTATAAACTTAATGTTCATTAAGCCATTCTTAAAAGATCATTTGCTTCTTTGCTGGATGCAGCCTTACTGTGCCATTGCTGGGATTTTAATCAAGAGACACCACTTCACAAGATCTCCTCCAGGGCATCTGACATATGGCACTGATGTACACCAAGAGTGTCTTCTTCCCCATTTTGTCCACTGGCTAACTGATGGGCAGCATGTGGGCAAAGTCCTCATCAGGTGCTATTCCCTGGAACAAGCTCCTGGACAGTTGGGATGCACCCAGGATTACAGAAGGACATGTCAGTCTTCAACTGAACTAGTAGGTTGGAGCTCCCTTATGTCAGGGCTGTTGGGGATCCAGCAAGAGCAGCTGGGAGTGGGTAGCAAAAGACCAGCCCATCTGATAGAGGAGGACTTTGCATGGAAAGTTCATTTCCTGAACACTTCACTACTAGACATGGCTTTCACTCAAAAAAGACTTTTGCTAAACAAATGAGCAGCACCCACACTTTTCTGCGTCGGAGCTTTTGCCCTAATTTCGGTGTCTATTTCCTGTTCCTCCAGGCCCAAATTCCAAGTGTTGTCTAGCTACCCCAGAATCTCTGGTCACCAGGTGCAGGTCATTTGATACTTTCATTCCTACAAAAGCAATGTAGAAATATGCATGTTGTCTTTCTCAAGCACCTTTTAAGACTCAGCTTTACCGTCATCTCTCCAGATCTTTCCAATTCTCCACCTGTCTCCTCATTCCCCTGAGATCTTTTATTCCTATTGTCAACTATACTGCCTGACTCACAGCAGGATATCAATAAGTGTTTGTGGAACCAGTGATTAAATGAATGAAAGAGAGATGTTAAAACAACAACAACAACAATATGAATCTCCAGTGTTGCAACAGCAGGCTTTTGGCTCCAGCTTCTTCCCAAAGTCTCTCAAATCCAAAATGGAGTTTTGTGTCTTATTCTAAGATCAGACCTGACTGGACAGCAGGTTTTGTCATGTCACAAAGTTGGCAGAAGACCTCAAGCTGAGTAGTCAGAGCTACATTATTGTTGCTGAAAAAGTAAGAAAGTCAAGTTTATTCTGACATTTTTAAAATATAAAATTAAAACCTAAGGCCATTCTTCTGTTATCTGTCCTATTTCATCCAAGCAGGATAAAACCTGAAGTTCTTGTTTATCTACCAGAGAGGTCTTCTCGAAGTTTAAGAACATAGAAATATCCCCAAGGTTTTTAATACAGAAAGCAGTGTGAGGGAATGCCCACCTCTTTCTCTAATGCTTTCTCCAAAGTCTCATTCCAATGACTTTAGAATTACAGATTCTCTCTGATGGGCATGGAGGTATCCAGTGCAGTCCATACTTTCTTTCATTTACTATCCATTGATTGCACTATGCCTAGCATCTCCCTTAATGTTTGGACAGTGTCTAAACCTTTCTATTAAATGATGAGGACTATGTCCTATTCAGTATTATTTCACCTGCTCCTAGAAAAGTACCTAGTGCATAAGATGAATTAAGTAAATTTCTTTTCCTTAAATGCTTTGCAGATCTATCTGTTGCTTTCTACACAGAAGATATTAACTGTGGGGCACTTCCTTTGAAAAAAAAATTTGCTTTTCCTTTTTTTTAGATTATTTCTTATTAGAAAAAGAAATTATTCCTGATGTTACGGTATTATTTTCCTTTTTATTTTTTTATTTTTATTTATTTATTTATTTTTATTTTTTTTTTAGATTTTTATTTATTCATTCAAGACACAGAGAGAGAGAGAGAGAGAGAGAGAGAGCACGAGCAGGGGGAGAGGCAGAGGGAGAAGCAGTCTCCCCGCTGAGCCAGGAGCTGGACATGGGGCTCGATCCCAGGACCCTGGGATCATGACCCGAGCCGAAGGCAGATGCTTAACCATCTGAGCCACCCAGGCGCCCCTTATTTTCCTTTTTAAAGAATTATTAATTTGTTGTAAGATAATGAACATCATGGCATGTTTTCATAAAAATAATCACTCCATAGTCTTTGTAAAAATGCCATCACTATGATTATAGATCAACCTAATTTCCTTACCAAGAATATTTAGTTATCTTTTCTCTCTCTCTACTTTCTCTCCACCCTGAAAAAGTTTTACAGGTTGTGACTTATAATTTTTGGATTTTAAAACATGATTTAGTAATTATGGCTATAGACCAGATTTTAAGATACCACATGGCAAAAGTTCTTAGAGAGGACCTTGAAGATCCTAGCCTAATATATAATCCTAGCAAGGTCTCTTTTGAAGACACGAAAAACCAGAGAGGTTAAGTGGCTGGTCAAGGTCACAGGGTAAGTATATAAGGGCTACAAAGCTAAGGCAACAGAAACAATTTTATAAAACTTGGAAAAACTGTCATAGGTAGATAATTGAATAAGATAAAGATAGAGAGATCTCTTCTTACATGTAACTCAACTCTACTCTGAGAGAAAAGAATGTATGGGAAGAAGAAAAAGTTGCCACAACATCCACGTTGATATGGATTAATTTAGTTCCTACACTAATCATCCTCCACTTCATAAATAAGACCCCCATTTTGGGTATCAGAAATATGGAAAGGAACAAACAGACTGAATCCTGGGGTGGGGGAATGTGTCTTTTGCTTACTTTCAGATCTTGTTATTGAGAATGGTAGTTTTCAGAAGTATAGATAGTCTTTAACCTGAAAAATTTCAGTAACTACCATGGATAAGATCTTAGAAACTGTCTCAAAAATTATCACAGTATATGAACAACTCTTTATCTGATGACAATACTCATTTACCTTTAGCCTTCATGTAAGATAATAAAACCTCTTGAAACAAGAAAATCTCATTGCTTTTATTTTGGTTTAGTGAAAAAAAATTTTGCCCTTCTGGATTTCAAATCTGTCCTCCTCACATTGGAGAAGAAAGCAATTTTGGGTACATTTCTCAATATGTTGCTATTTTTCATGAAGAACTATAAAGTTTGGGACTAATGATGAAAAATGTTTAAGTGTAAAAGACCACAGGAGACATTTTCTCAGTCAATCAGCATCCAAGTGATACAAGCACATGGAGCTTTCGGTATAATTTTCATGTTGAAGAGTCTATTCAAGCTGATTAGAGAGGATTTTATATAAAATTTAGAGGACTTTCATAACAAAGCATTTATTTTCGAATAACATGATTTTGAAAACATTCTGTTTTTTCTTTGGCAGTACTAGTCTCTCAGTGTTTCTTTAGTTCAAAGATTTCTGACAGATAGGAAAACCAAAGTTTTTTTAACCCCACAGGTGGGCAACAATCCTCTTAATGCAGCCATTGTCCTCATGATTCTTTTAATCTAATATATGTGAGATTTCCTCCACGGTAATAATATATACTTATGGCCTCCTTTTTGCTGCCTAAGGAGTGAATTAAAAATCAATATTGTTTCTATAAAGATACATTTGCCCTAAGGATATACGAACAAACAGGGCATTTTGAAATTATTTGGAAATTGAGGAACATGTGGTTAGGCAAAAGTCAATAGTAGATAAAACCTCTCTTTTTAATAGATTTCAGATGCTGGCAATACATAAATACATATCAAGCCAAAACCATTATAATTTTGGACCCCAGATGGAAGTTGTTTATGAACAACTAGAACAGTCAGTTTATTTATAGTACAGAAATCAAACACTTGAAAAACAAAAAGCAATTACTGTATCTCCAACCGTGTAATGACCATGTTAGACAGAAGAATCACAAATTTAGCTTCATCACTCTTAAATCAAAAGCTGAATTGTAGAGATTATGGCTGTGTCTGGAAAATTAGAGAAAATTAACACTTTCGAAATTACAACACAAAAAGACAATTTAGCTACTACCATTGTTCTTCAGAACAATAAAGTTCCATTTTGGAGAAGACATAAAAGTCGTCAGAGAAATATTAAAATAAAATTAATTAGATGACAACACATTCTTCTTTTTTTTCCAAGATTTTATTTATTTATTTATTTGAGAGAGAGAGGGAGAGCACAGAGGGAGAGTGAGAGGCAGACTCCCCGTTGAGCAGAGAGCCCGACGTAGGACTTAAGCCCAGGACCCTGAGATCAAGACCTGAGCTGAAGGCAGACGCTTAAATGACTAAGCCACACAGGAGCCCTGACAACACATTCTTCTTTTTTCTTTCTCTCTTCCTTCTATGGTAGGTATCTTCTTATACCCTCCTTTTGTTTCCAATTTTCCTTTTCTTTCACAGTCACTATTTCTATCCCTTTTTATTATTCATTCATTTTTTTTCTTTATGCATTTTTTTTAGTTACCATGTGATCTGCCACTATTCTTTTCCTCCCTCCTCTTCTCCCATCCTTCCTACTGGTTTCTTTTCAACTCTTTCTCTTTGTGTCTGCAGAAATAAGACCATTGGAAGGCTCTAAGGAAACGATTTTCTGTTCAAAAGAAGGAAGAAGCTTCTAAATCTGAGCATGAACTGAAATGGACATGAACAACTTTTCTGGTAGTGACCCTCTCACTTTAAGAGATACAGAGAAGAGGATGAAGAGCTGCTTTTCTGGAAAGTTGTAAAGAAATCTTACATTAAATAGAAGGTTGAACTAAGTGGCCGCTGAACTCCCTTTCAGCACTAAAATAATGTTTTTATAATTCTGTTCCTTGATCAGAGCAGGTCAGGGAACCTCCCCCTGAGGCTGCCCCACCCAACTGGTTTCACAGAGTTAAATGATCATTCATATCCGGTTTTTACCCCTTTGTTTGGGAAGGTGGGAAAATCTTTCTCCAGGACAACTAAGCAAGTACTTGATTGTTCTCATATTAATTCCATTTTCTTTCTGTTCTGCTTTTCCCTTTTATCATCAATTGTCCTCTTTCTTCTTTCCCTTGTTTTATTCTCTTTTTCTTGCCACGTGCCCATCTCCTCTACTTCCCCCCCTCCTCTTCTCGCTCTGTTCTCTTTTCATCTTTTTCCCTTTATTCCTTGCCCCATTCTTTCTCTTCCTTTTTGCCTTCCTAGGCTTGCCAGAGAAGGCTTGCTTCAGGACTTGGCATTCAGTCCCAAGGCTTAGAAGCTCTTAGTCATTAGAGAAGGAAAGAAGATACTCTCTGGTCTCTTTCAGAAACAAAGATGACTTCTCAAGCCTCCCTCCCTCCTACCTGTCCCCTTCCTCCTTTAAATATTGATGATATCACACTAGCAGCCTACTAATGTAACTTTGGCTGGCATTCTGCAGAGGCAAGGGGAGCTGCAGGTCCAGTCATAGGTAAGAGACTTTAGACATCTTTTCCTTCTATCTGTGACTTGCTCTTCTGCTGTGCCTGCATTTCAAGCTTGCCAAGGACAGAAAAACCCATTGTGTGTCAGTAGATTTTCTGCCTGGGGAGAAGCTCCATTTCCCGCGTGAGCTGTAAATTTTTCTGATGCTTATCAGCAGGTGCCTAGGCTACTATGGCAGCAGGAGGAAAGGTCAGGCCCTGTTCATCAGGAGGGGCAACCACGCAGCCAAGATTCTAGGTTTAGATGTCTCCATGTTTCTCAGGTGGAAAAAGAAGCACAAATGTTGCGTATTCATACCACATCCTGATGAACTAAATCCATGGCTACCTTGCTGGCTACCCCGTGGTGCCCAGAATAAGGGCAGTGTATTTTCTGGGTTCTAGTGCAGTGCCATCAGGTCCTGGAGAATTATGAAGCAGCTGAGTGCTTAAATGTGCACCACTTAATTATGTGCCACATGTAATTTCAGAGCAGTTCTATTTATAGTGAGACTTTATTTTTAAAAAGCTTGTATTTCAGAGTAGGAGGCAATGCAAATCATTTTAGGCCCTATAATGAGGCTTAAAATGTGACTCAACAGAGCTGTAAAATTGGCCAGTGCTTCAAATGGGTCACATTTAGATCAAGATGGTAAGGAGGACATTAAAGGCATCAAAACAACCCAGGATGCAAAAATTTGAGACTTCTCTTGGTCTGTGTATTGGGTGTATCTGTGTGCATTTTGTCGGGGGTGTGTGCGTGTGTACGTTTTAGGGAAAGGTGATTATTATTAGTAGTTAAGATGGAGAAGAAGTCAGAGGAAATGCAGGACATCTAACAGAAAGTCAAAATTTATATAAACATCGAACAAGGTCAGATAGAGTCAAATGAATATTCAGGATGCAATTCCAAGTGGGAAAGACATAAAGGAGATATAAGTGAGAGCAGGGCAGGAGGAGTAAAGCTCAGAGGGCTCAAGTGAAGGAGGGGGCTTGTCTGGGTTGTCAATTAGAAAACAACAGCTGGAGAGAGGGAGATCTTCTCCACTAAGGCCAAAGTGTGTGTGTGTGTATGCATGTGAATATGGTGTAGAGTATGACTAAAAAATGATCCCCCTTTTTTTCCTTCACTAAGTGAAGAAAAGATTGATTAAGGTTTGTCATTAATTTGGGGGAACCTAGAAGTGTAACAAAAAGTACATTGGCCTGATTTAAAGTGACTGTAGCCCCCATCAACTAATGAAGCATAGCAGCTCCTTTTCCCCTCCTCTGTCCCCACGTGGTACACACCCTGCCCAGAGAGATTGACCTCAAGCCCTCACACAATTCAGCTAGAAACATAGCTATCATGCACAGCTTTAAAGTTGGCACACACCCCCATAACTCGTTGACTCAAAGACGAGGTCTGTGCGGGAAGTGATGGTCAAAGGGCATCTGTAAAAACAATCTCATGATAATCAGTTGATGGAATGTTTTGATTTTTCTGGGCCTGGTGTTGTATTGGGGAAATATAGCTGCAATATTTCTCATCTTTTCTTAGCTGTTCTCCCTTATACTTATTTCCTACTCATCTGTGCATCTACAGCCAGCCTTAATCCTTACACCTACTTTCAGGCACAAGCACATTTCTTTTTTTTTTTTTTTTTATGTTAATGACATTACTTCGTTAGTTTTTGATGTAGTGTTCCATGATTCGTTGTTTGCATGTAACACCCAGTGCTCCATTCAGTACATGCCCTCTTTAATACCCATCACTAGGCTAACCCATCCCCCCACTCCCCTCCCCTCTAGAACCCTCAGTTTGTTTCTCAGAGTCCATAGTCTCTCATGGTTCGTCTCCCCCTCCGATTCACCCCCTTCATTTTTCCCTTCCTACTATCTTCTTTTTTTTTTTTTTTTTAACATATAATGTCTTATTTGTTTCAGAGGTACAGGTCTGTGATTCAACAGTCTTACACAATTCACAGCGCTCACCATAGCCCATACCCTCCCCAATGTCTATCACCCAGCCACCCCATCGCTCCCACCCTCCACCACTCCAGCAACCTTCAGTTTGTTTCCTGAGATTAAGAATTCCTCATATCAGTGAGATCATATGATACATGTCTTTCTCTGATTGACTTATTTCGCTTAGCATAATACCCTCCAGTTCCATCCACGTCATTGCAAATGGCAAGATTTCGGGGTTTTTTTTGATGGCTGCATAATATTCCATTCATTATCTATTCTTCTGTCCATTCATCTGTCGATGGACATCTTGGCTTTTCCCATAGTTTGGCTATTGTGGACATTGTTGCTATAAACATCGGGGTGCATGGACCCCTTTGGATCCCTACATTTCTATCTTTGGGGTAAATACCCAGTAGTGCAATTGCTGGGTCGTATGGTAGCTCTATTTTCAACTTTTTGAGGAACCTCCATCCTGTTTTCCAGAGTGGCTGCACCAGCTTGCATTCCCACCAACCATGTAGGAGGGTTCCCCTTTCTCCGCATCCCCGCCAACATCTGTCGTTTCCTGACTTGTTAATTTTAGCCATTCTGACTCGTGTGAGGTGGTATCTCATTGTGGTTTTGATTTGGATTTCCCTGATGCCAAGCGATGTTGAGCACTTTTTCATGTGTCTGTGGGCCATTTGAATGTCTTCTTTGGAAAAATGTCTGTTCATGCCTTCTGCCCATTTCTTGATTGGATCATTTGTTCTTTGGGTGTTTATTTTGATAAGTTCTTTAATGATTTTGGATACTAGCCCTTTATCTGATATGTCATTTGCAAATATCTCCTCCCATTCTGTCAGTTGCCTTTTGGTTTTGTTGACTGTTTCTTTTGCTGTGCAAAAGCTTTTTATCTTTTTTTTTTTAAAGATTTTATTTATTTATTTGAGAGAGAGAATGAGATAGAGAGAGAGCAGGAGAGGGGGGGAGGGTCAGAGAGAGAAGCAGACTCCCTGCCGAGCAGGGAGCCCGATGCGGGACTCGATCCAGGGACTCCAGGATCATGACCTGAGCCGAAGGCAGTCGCTTAACCAACTGAGCCACCCAGGCGCCCAAAAGCTTTTTATCTTGATGAAGTCCCAATAGTTCATTTTTGCCTTTGCTGAGAACACAGGCAGCAACCTCTTCGACCTCAGCCTCAGCAACTTCTTGCTAGAAACATCAACAAGCACATTTCTTAACCAAGGGTGAACTCTAACTCCTCCATCCCACCCACATCCCCACTCCTTGTGCCATTATTCCTCACTCAGTGCTCTCACACTCACATTTGCCAAAACAAATATATGTCAATAGCAGGAAAAAAATCTTTTGCTGCTAACAATAGCCAAGAGATGAAATAAATGTATTTTCAAGTTCGAATACAATACACTATGAAAATAACAATGAAAAGATCGAATTTAATCCAAGGATCCACAGCAAAATATCTCCTTTTGAATTAAAAAAAAAAAAAAGTCAGTACCTTTAGGTGTAGTTTCAGGGCCTAGGTTGCTATTTTGAAAAGATTGAATGAAATCTTGTGGATTGATATTAATTAGTTAGTTCCTTACTATTTGTTTTTTTAAAGACTGATGAAAAGGAGTATGAATTTGAATATTAGTTTGTAAATTAAATTATTGTCATAAATATGATCATTAGCAATAAATGATAATATAATATTAAGAATTACTACTCATGATAATAGTAGCATCTTATTTATTTATAATAAATTCCATGAGGGCAGGGGTTGTGTTTAATAGTTACTTAACAAGTATTTATGGAATGCTAAATGTTTTTCAAACATATGCTCTCTTGGTCCTCTTAACAATTCAAGGATCTATCTCATTAATGCTTAAATCTTTTACATGCTTGGTACTGCAACTGCTAAATAGTAGAAATTTAGCAAATATTTGTTGGCTGAGGGAGTAGTAGGGCAGGTGTTAACATCTGCTACGTGGATTCAGAACATACACCTAGGCGTGACCATCAACTGATATACCACAACCTTCTCTAGGGAACAAATCTCATCTATCCCTAAGATCATATATTTTACATTAAATATAGGTAAACTGTGATTCTAGCCCAATCTTGGATTTTGTTATTGATAAGTCTTTCTCTAGAGAATCCTGGAAAGGTAGAGTTTTTTTGGTACTATACATATATTTATGAGCATTAAGATTGGAGAAGCCATAATTGGCTACCAAGAAAAATTCTGCCTAAGGACCAACATCTAACAAGTTTAGTGTTCATACTTGGAATGATTCATCAATCTTGCTATGGATTATTGCAACACTGCATGGAGTTTCTGATAATGTTTGCTTAAGTGAAGAGTTCCAAATAGGTTTGAAGTTATATAAACTATTGATAAACATTTCTGTCATCCTTCAGAGAATTCCCAGAGGAGATGATGGTGCCCCTGTAGGAGCAGTGATGAGGACAAACACCTGGGGACTTGCTGGGTGAGCAATCTTTTTGAGCCCTAGTGTCTTCATCAGCAAACCTGAGCCTGAGGAAGTAAGAAGTGTACTGCCTACCTCAGGTGTAATTGTGAAGGAGACAGTAAGGCACTTTATAAACTAGGAAGTGCAGTATAAAAGTCAGTTGTTGTTATTATCTATAAATAGAGGTCACAATTACTCATCTATCTTTAAAAGTTGGTTTGAGAGTCAAATGAGATAGTGTGGAAAAATTTCTAAGGAGGACAAGATACTTTTCAACTGCATAATGAAACTATTATTAAAATATCCTCTTCAAGGACATCAATATCTTTTTCTCATGACTAAAAAAGAGGGGTAGTTCTTTCTACAGAGGTTCATGGCACCATCACAAACAGAATAATGATCACCATTACATATTTATTGATTGAGAGCTACAAGCTGCTTCTCCAGTATCAATTCTTTGTGAACCAATGGGACATGATATAAAAAAATGCCATCAGAGTTATAAAACCCATATGTCAAATAAGCTACCTATTTTCTCAGCATCACTTAACACTTTTTAAAGAGTTGCTAACTGCAAAAGCTCTCTCCTTAGAACATAAGTCATTGTAATCGGAACTTTGGAAATAGTCACGTAGCTAGAATGTTGAATAAAGCACAGTTGGCAGTTTGTGTTTTCTCTAAGGCCTTTCTTATGAGAAATTGGGAAGTCAGATGGTATCTCTAACAAACATATGTCATAAGAAATCCAATTGCATATCAGTGATTCTTTAGCGGTTAGAAAGTCCTTTCATGAAAAGATTTCAATTTGCCACAAACATAAACAACAAACATTGGTTTGATTACACAATATCTACTTTCATAGCTTCCTAAGTCAGTCTGACCCTCCAATCTTGAGAAGCAAGGATATAACACTGTTTTTGTAAGTAATGCCTCCATTAACTTCATTGGCTCTGAGCACGTTGGAAAGAACAGTTAAAGAGAATCCATTTTGTTTTCCTATTGAAGGGTTTCTGCAAGGGGTAGGAGAAGGAGAGACCATGTTTCGGACTGTAGCTGTAGGCCCCCTATGCTACCTTTTCTCACACAGTGTCCCTTCCTTATCAGACTTGGCAGTAATAAGAGAGGTTGACTTTCATACTCTCTTCCTGACACACTTTGTTCTATGGTTAACAATAAAATCTGTGTTTAAGACCATGGACACTGTGGACACAAATATGGCATAATAGATAAAGAGGTCAAGTGTCTGAAAACACTTTTCTTTAACAGAGAGCCTCCGTCTCTGCTACTGGTTTCTTCTAAAAGCAGCATTCAAGGGACGAAGAATACCTTGCTTCTTCAGATCGGAGGAACAGGGCCTCAACTTCCCTTTTGAATGGCTTTCTGAAAACAGCACAATCTCAACTAATTATACAGGGCATAGTAATTATTTTGCAAGTGAACAAGATTCCTTTGTGTGCAAACTACATGGAAGCAGGCAAATTTAGATGGACAGTATTATTAGACTTAATGATATTACGTAAGGTTGATTTTCTTTTCAGGGGCTTAATTCTTTTAGGTAATACCCCATCACTGTTCCTTCGCCCATTCAGGACAATTTCTGAATTGATTCCTGTAGTAACTCCTGGTTCAAGCAATTCGTAAATCTCATAACCTACCCCTGACACCTCTAATTAACTATTTTTATCTTTGAATCCTTGTTTCAGAGTGTCCTGAAAATCTTATTTTTCATCAGGGATTTTATTGGATCCATTTTACTGGGTCCTGAGCTTTGTTAATTCTATTTTTCCTAAGATTCAATACCTCCCCCAGATTCTTTGTTTCCCAGTCCCTTCGTTATTACTTTTCTCCACTGTGCCTTTTTAGGTTCTCTTCAAGCCCACTCACCTAACCTACTTGAATCCATCCAGAGGTTGCTTTTTCACCCATTGACAATTGCAAAGTGATTCCTTTAATGTGTAAATGACTCTGGTCAGAACAAGCTAAAGATATGTTTGCAGTGGGGTTAATGAACATATAGGGTACCAACGTGCATCACTCCGAAGGGAGAACACTTATTTCTATTTATTTGTGTCCTTAATTTCTTTGAGAAACATTTCATAGTTTTTATCATACAAACCTTTATCTCCTTGATTAAGTTTATTTGTATGTATTTTATTCTTTTTGATGATTCATTTTTAAAAATTTCCTTTTAAGATAGTTTGTTGTTAAAATATATAAACAACTGATTTTTGTATGTTGGTTTTGTATCTTGCTACTTTGCTGAGTTCATTCAGTAGGTCTAAGGTTTTGTGTGTGATATGTGAGTGTGTTTCTGTGTGTGGCATCTGTAAGGTTTTCTGCATATAGGATAATGTTATCTGCAAACAGATAATTTTACTTCTTCTTTTCTGATTTGGATTCCTTTTATTTCTTTTTCTTGCCTAATTGTTCTAACTAGGAATTTCGATACTATCTTGAATAGACGTGTCAAGAGTTGGCATTTTTACCTTGTTCCTAATCTTAGAGGAAAGCTCTGTTTTTCCACGTGGAGTGTGATTAAGTGTGAGTCTTTCATATATGATCCTTACTATATTGAGGTAATTTCCTTCTATTTCTAGTTTGTTGAGTGTTTTGTCATAAAAGAGTGTTGAATTTTGTCAAATACTGTTTCTGCATCTCTTGAAATGATATGTGATTTTTATCCTATATTCTATTAATGTGGTGTGTCATATTGATTGACTTGCATATATAGAACCATCTTTGCATCCTAGGGATAAATCTTTATTGGATCCTTATGTTATAGTATATAAAAAATTAACTCAGAATGAATGAAAAACTTAGGGGTAAGACCTGAAACTATAAAATACCTATAAGAAAACATAGGGAAAATTTTGATGACATTGGCCTTGACAATGATTTCTTGGATATGATACCAAAAGTACAGGCAACAAAAGTGAAAATAGACAAGTAAGACTATTTCAAACCGAAAAACTTCTGCACAGCAAGGAACAACAAATTGAAAAGGCAACCCATGGAAAGGGAAAAAAATATTTGTAAACCATATATCAGATGAGGGGTTAACATTCAAAATATATAAGGAACCCTTCCAACTCAATAGCAAAAAAAATAAATAACTCGATTTAAAGAAATAGGCAAAGAACCTGAACAGACATTTCTCAAAGAAGACATACAAATGACCGCATGAAAGGTGCTCAACAGCACTAATCATTAGGAAAATGCAAATTAAAACCACAGTGAGCTATTATTTCATACCTGTTTAGGATGGCCATTATCAAAATTACAGAAAATAACAAGTGTTGGGAAGGATGTGGAGAAATTGGCACCTTTATGTACTATTGATAAAGGGTAAAATGATGCAGCCTTTATGGAAAATAGTCAGGAGGTTCCTCAACAAAATAAAAATGGAAATGCCATATGATCCAGCAATCCTACTTGTGAGTACTTATCCAATAGAATTGAAAGCAGGATCTTGAAGAGATATTTGCACCCCCATGTTCACTGCAGCATTATTTTTAATAGCCAGGAAGTGGAAAAAAAACCCTAAATGTCCATTGATGGATGAATGGCTAAAGAAAATGTGGTATATAAATACAATGGAATATTAGTCAGCCTTAAAAGAGAGGGAAATCCTGTCATATAGTGAATCCTGAGGACATTATGCTAAGTGAAATAAGCCAGTCACAGATAAACACTGCATGATTCCACTTATATGAGGTATCTAAAATAATCATACTCATAAAAACAGAGTAGAATGATGGTCATCAGGGGCTGCGGGTATAAAATTTCAGTTATGTAGGATGCAAATATTCTAGAGATCTGCTGTACAACAGTGTGTACAATACAACACTGTACACTTAAAAATTTGTTGAGTGGATCTCTTACTATGCATTTTTTTTTACTACAATTAAAAAAAGAGAGAAGAAGAAAGAAAATGTGTTTCTTTATTTGACCTGAACAATAGATCTGAAACTGGTAGGGGTGGTGGTGGTTGTTATTCTTTTTTTTTTTTTAAATCTGGGGTATGATTTATGCAGAACAAAAATTCTACTTCCAAAAAAATTTTAACAATAGCAAAGTTTTAGTTCAAAATTTTTTTTTGGCTCATAAATGACTCTGTAGGGGCTTCTGGGTGGCTCAGTTGGTTAAGCTCTGTCTTCGGTTCAGGTCATGATCTCAGGGTCCTGGGATGGAGCTGCATCCAGCTCCCTGCTCAGCAGGGAGCCTGCTTCTCCCTCTCCCTCTGCGGTTCCCCCTGGTTGTGCTTTCTCCTCTCTCTCTCTCACTCTCAAATAAATAAAATCTTTAATAAATAAATTAATAAATAAATAAAAATAACTGTAAAAGCTGACCTTCAAGAGGCTAACCCACCTGTTTGTTGTCTAAAGGCAACACGGAAGCCGCTGGCTATTTGTACATCCTTAGGACAAGAAGAACTGCTCCAAATCTCCCCCACCCTGAAGCAAGGGAAAAGTGGGGTGAGTTCAGGGTAGGAATAAATAAACATCTTAGCGCTATAATCACGGCTAATGGCATCCCGCTGAAACTCCGGCTCCGTAGGTGGTCGATTGGACTCTACCTGTGTTAGGGAAATATAATAAAAAACAAAATCTTCTCCCAACTCAGAAATCCTCTCCCCACAGGTAGTGGAGAAAGAAGACACTTTTATTATTGAATAAGCATTAAATCAGAATGTGATGTGTATCACCGGCAATCTACTAAGAGATTGTGAAGACAGAAAAAAATCTCCCCCTTTAATACAGCCGAGTGGATATTGCCCATTACGTACATGTTTTCCAGCTAACCATTGAGGAGTCCTCAAGTAAGAGGATTTGGCAGCACACTTGCCACATAGAGTTCATCCTAAATTCTCCTGGTAATTGGGGTGAATGAACAGCTTTGGTAGCTAATTGGCTTTATCCAGAGGAAAAACAAGCTTTCTATGTTTTCTGACTGTAGGTAGTTTTGTTTTGCAACTTGGAACAAGGCATCCCTGCAGTTAGACTCTTCAGGCTCCGCAGAACTGGGAGACAGCCGTACTATTTCCCTTGATGCTCACATCTCAGGTATGACCCCCCAGGGCCTTGAGAAAGATGATCCCAGCTCCTAAAGATGGCAAGAGGCCCCTCTGGTCTTCACAAGGAGTTCTATACATTTCAAAAGAGATGTGAAAACTCTTAAAATGGTAAGTTTTCTAAGGTAAATGCTCTAAGAAAACTGAGGGTATAGAAATCCTGTCCCCCTCCATTTCAACAGGAAGAATTAATTTTTCTGATTTCTTTCTTTCTTTTTTTAAATTTACGTGCCCTCCTTAATACCCATCACCGGGCTAACCCATCCCCCCACCCCCCTCGCCTCTAGAACCCTCAGTTTGTTTCTCAGAGTCCATAGTCTCTCATGGTTCGTCTCCCCCTCCGATTTCCACCCCCCTTCATTTTTCTTTTCCTACTATCTTCTTTCTTTCTTTCTTTCTTTTTTAACATATAATGTATTATTTGTTTCAGAGGTACAGGTCTTGTTCTTACACTGGAACTGGCAACACAGAATTCTCAAGGGAACCTGAGGGTATTGCCAGGGTGTTGGGGGTCATGCTGGGCCTCAGGTTTTAGGAGGGTCCACGTGCCTGGCTGGGGTAAGGTGCAGGAGACTAGGCAGCACCATCTTCCCACTCCAGCCATGGGAAGAACCAAGCTGGGTCCTGGGGTAGGGTATGGAGGCAACTTCTTGGCCTTAGCAGCCCACAACTCTTCAACAGGGCTTTTTAGGAATCTTATGCAGTGTTGGATGCTAAGGCTTAGCTATGTTCAAAGAGATTAGTGACATAATAATGGTGTGTGTGTGTGTGTGTGTGTGAGAGAGAGAGAGAGAGAGAGAGAGAGAGAGAGAGAGATTGATTGATTTTTATGGGGATAAACCCAGGTCTTTAGGGAAGGGTTCTTTCTATCAACTTTAACTTTTGATGGATGTGCACTGTGAGTTAATATGACTTTTATTTTCAAAAAACTAGTTTTGAATCCTGCCTGAAGCTGACTTTATAAGAAGTTTGCTTTTTTTTTCCAAAAAGTGATATTTCTTCTAACTCGTTCCTTTTAAACCCAATTTAATCAAACAGCTGAGTCCTAGTCCGTAGGTTTCTAACCACTTACTAGACCCGATTCTATTATTCTTTTTCAGTGAGATTGTGAGAATAAATGTAGCTGTCATTTTTTTTTTTTAAGATTTTATTTATTTATTTGACAGAGAGAGAGATAGCGAGAGCAGGAACACAAGCAGAGGAGTGGGAGAGGGAGAAGCAGGCTTCCCGCTGAGCAGGGAGCCGGATGCAGGGCTCCATCCCAGGGCCCTGGGGTCATGACCTGAGCCGAAGGCAGACGCTTAATGACTGAGCCACCCAGGCGCCCCTGTAGCTGTCATTTGAGATGAGCGCATGTAACAGCCTTGCCTCCCTCCTTCCTCCGTTATACAATACTACCCCGCTGGATGGGTTGCTCATTAAAAGCATTTAACCCAAACAAAGTGATAATAGCAGGTGTGTGTATCATAATACAAGATCAACTTACATCACCCCCATATCAAACTCTGCTTTACTTTGTTTGGCTATCACCACCATTGGTTCTTGATTTCCCACAGATCAAAGGAAGGTGAATAACAGCTGTGTTGGTATTACAATGTAAATTGCAATGTACAAAGCCCAGTTGAACAGGAAAATTGGCTGTTAAGGGAACTGCCATTCTGAAGGTCTACACTGGACTGGTTTGAATTTCTTAGTATGAAATAAATGTATGTTAGTGTAAAAATGGTGAGGGCCTTAACTACTTTGTGCCATCATGTGTCAAGTTCATTTAGCAAAAGCTTCACGCAGTGAGCAGGTATTTCATTACCAACAGTCTTAAGAGACAATATTACACTTCCAAATTATGTTAGGTTTAGGCATCAGAAAATGTAATTATGTTCTTTATGTTATTTCCTAACTATGAATCACTTTCATTCCTATTCATTTATAACGTCCATCAAAAATTTATTTGCATTTGCTCCCTTTCCAGATATTCTCTCTCCTCAACACCAACTGTGCTTTTTTTTTTTTTTTAAGATTTTATTTATTTATTTGAGACAGAGAGAATGAGAGAGACAGAGAGCACATGAGAGGGGGGAGGGTCAGAGGGAGAAGCAGGCTCCCTGCCGAGCAGGGAGCCCGATGCGGGACTCGATCCCAGGACTCCAGGATCATGACCTGAGCCGAAGGCAGTCGCTTAACCAACTGAGCCACCCAGGCGCCCCCAACTGTGCTTTTTTAATCAATGTACCCTTGACTTCTTGTGCCCTGAAGAGAAGTTTTAGCAATTCATAGCCTTCATACACATCCCTAGTCTTTTTCTGTATTTGATTGCCCTACCTAGTAAAGAGAGTTCTAATTAATTTTCAAGCAACGAAGCAATAATCTGGTAATTCTCAGACAAGAAGTAAAAGGTGAAATATGCCTGATATTCTAGGTGTCTCTTTCTCTCTCGCTATTTTGTATCCTCAGATTTAAGTTTCCTAATGAAGCATCTATGTTTTCCACATCTCTCTCTCCAGTGACTCATCAAGTGCCTGAAGCACAGGTAGATGCCCAATAAATGCCCTGTTGACTGAAAGAAGAAATGTGCCAGAAACAGCTCCCCAGCCTAACCCTTCATTACAAGGAAGACATAACTCTGAATATCAAAAAAGTGAGATGGGAATTTTTAAGACAACTAATTCATTAAGATCAATTACATCAGCTTATTAGAGCACTTGGCAATGTATTCATTATGGACATGATGGATTTAGTTCAGTCATCTAGAGTCTGGCTTTCCAGGAAGGACAGAGAAAGAAAAAGAATAGTCTTTAATTACCCCAGGCTTATTTGAATTTTACTCACCTGACTATTTGTTTTTGACCTGGTGCTAATATAATGCTAAATATTTGCCTGAAATATTCTCCTGTGTCTTTTTTTTTTTTTTTTTAAAGATTTTATTTTATTTATTTGAGAGAGAGAGAACACATGAGAGGGGATAGGGTCAGAGGACAAAGCAGACTCCCTGCCGAGCAGGGAGCCCGATGCGGGACTCGATCCAGGGACTCCAGGATCATGACCTGAGCCGAAGGCAGTCGCTTAACCAACTGAGCCACCCAGGCGCCCCTCTCCTGTGTCTTTTGAGAACAGAACCCACTCGGTTTTTAGAAGAGAATTTGTTTTATTTTCGTTTTAGATTTAGGGAAGAGTCGAATGATCACTTGGGACTTTTAAAAACTGCTGTCTTTACTGCATGTAGTAGAACAGATCAGCTGGTTTCTTCTTCCACATCCCTGCACTAAAAGAAATATCCTCACTATTTATATGTGACATTTTTCTTAATCAGAGAGTGGAAATGAACCTGTAAGCCTTTTTGGCTTTCATGAACTTAAGGAAATTGATTTAACTGGTTTTTAGGAGAGATTAAATGAAAAATGTTTTTTTTTTCTGATGCCCCTTTAAAATCAATCTTAATTTGGTTTCCAACATTGTTACTCCATTTCTCTAATAAATTAAAGGATGGATCAATATTTCCAATTCTTCATGATACATCTTATGATTTTAATGTGAAGTTCATCACCATCTGTGAAGTGGTAACTCAAAAAAATGTATGTATTGCTGAATTATATTTTTTCTCTTCTCAGTATAAAAGAATCAGTGGCCAGGGTGCGGGTGAAAAACAAGTAGGCCATTGAGGAAAGAAGGAAGGTGAAGGGCACTAATATTTATTAATATTATTATTGTATTATTAATATTTATTATCTGTGTGCTCAACCCATTGCCTCATTTAATCCTTTCCTTTTGAAATAAATTTCATTGACTCTATCTTACAATGAGGAAAATGAGACTCTCAAATTGTGTCCAAGATTTCCTAGCCAGAAAAATATCAGGGACCTGGGATTAGAAACAGAATTTCTCTGGTTTTCAAGTATTTCTACTAACCTATGATGGTACATACATGATTCAACTATGGCATAGACATGAATAGGACTGGGATAATTTAGCCCACAAAAGTGAATATAATGGGGGAAATTCGTGCTTCAGCTATGCAAAGACTAGATACACAGAGAATAATAAAGGAAGATCTCCAAGGAGAGGTCAGGGAACATTAAAATAGGAAGTGAAGAATTTTAATTAGATTAATGGAAGACAGACTTGACTGTTTAACTTTGTCCAGTGCAATTTTTGCTTCGACAGATATTATAAGTAGATCTTCAGTTAAATGCAAAGCATTTCTGAAAAGCTGAAAAAAGCAAGAATTTAAGACAGAAAGCATAGTAACTTTCTGTTGGTGCAGAAAACATAACTAAAAACATTTATGTGATTTCTTAGGTCATCTTCAGTGAGAAATTGTAAACTTCATTACCTGTATTTTATTTTTCATTTAGATTTTAACTAAGTCAATGTGTATTTTACAAATGCTAACGTCATTTTGTCCGGGTTTTGTGCTAAAAAGATGTACAATCCCATTATACTTAATGTGAGCGGGTTTTTTTTGAGAAGTGATAACTTGTTTTTTTTCATGCTTCCAAAATTTTTATATAGTAAGCTGCTTATTTGGGGGGGGGGATTATCCTGGCAGTTCAATTTATTTATAATGTTCAATTTTTAATTCATCAATAATCTTTCATATGATTTACCAATGTAGATATGATATTAGTTTGAACTCAGTCTCATTGTGAATCTTCTACACAGGTGTTATAGTCTATCAATTTTTCTGTCGTTAAGCAAGAAATCATAACACACTTGAGAATTCCTTTGTATGATATTATTTAGTATCTTATCTATTATTTACATATTATTTAATATCTTGAGTAAATGACTCAAGTCATTTTGGTTCCCTTGTTATTATTATTTGGTTCCCTTGGGTTTCTAGGAATTCATGCATGTTAGTATCACTGTAACGTTATTATTTGGTTCCCTTGGGTTTCTAGGAATTCATGCATATTGGTATCACTGTAACATTTTGGAACATTCTTGGCTCCCCAGATAGTTGAGTAGTGGATTATAGTAGATCTAGAAGTCAGATGGTCTAGGGGTAATTCTTTAAGCTGAAACTGAGTCACCCATGAATCTTCTCGGGACCAAGGATAAGCTTTAGCTAGCCCACATTCCCTAGTACCATGTATCTATTTCACCAATTATGATAGCTAACAAGACTCACCTCTATAAAATAGAAGTTCATTCTAGAACTGGTTTTGATTTTAGACTCCCAGCCCCCATATTGCTTTTGGTAAATAACTCTCTTCAGATGATTCCATGTGAGTTTAGACAAACACAATGATTCTTTTGGTCAAATCTGGGATGCTCGACTCATTGTCAAGCCATTCAAATCACCATCTCTGAACTTGCCCTTCCTTCTTCTGGTTATATTCTAAAGCTATAAAGGTTTTTAACAACACTAGCAAGGCATCTCGAGATTGGAGTGGTACCCAGTTTCAAATATGTCACGAGGTCACTCCAGCAGTCCTATGAGGAGGTCCACATGGGAGGAACTGAGGCCTCCTGCCAGGAGCTAGTGAGTGAGCCATCTTTTTTTTTTTTTTTTACAGATTTTGCGTATTTATTTGACAGAGAGAGACACAGCAAGAGAGGGAACACAAGTGGGGGAGTGGGAGAAGCAAGCTTCCTGCTGAGCAGGGAGCCCAGGACCCTGGGATCATGACCTGAGCCAAAGGCAGACGCTTAACAACTGAGCTACCCAGGTGCTCCGTGAGTGAGCCATCTGTAAGTGGATCCCCTAGTTCCAGTCATGACTTTCAATGACTGCATCCCCAGCCAACATTATGACTGCACCCTTTTATGAGATCATTGAGCCAAAATCATTCAGCAAAGTTGTTCCTGAATTTCTGACTCACCAAAACCATGAGATAATAATATTTGTTGTTATTTTTAAGGTGCTAAATTTAGGAATAATCATTTTGCAGCAATAAATAACTAACGCAGAGCCCAAGTTCATGTGTGTGTGTGTGTATGTGTGTTGTGTGTGTGTGTGTGTGTGTGTGTTTTCTCTTCCGTATGGTGGGCTGTCTTCACTACTCTTGGAGTCTTTTCCAGTTAATTGCCAGGTTGGAAGTGGGAACTGAGTTTGAGAGAGGGGGACAGGAGTAGAGATGGCCCAGGGGTATAAGTTGAAGCACATTTTATTATCATATTGTCACAAAAAATTGATACTTTTGAGGAGATGAGAGTGGTACCCAGTTTCAAATATGTCACGAGGTCACTCCAGCAGTCCTATGAGGAGGTCCACATGGGAGGCAAATTCAATAGGCATGACATACTCAAATTCTTTTTACATAATACAGCCAGAAAAATTCTTTTTCTGCATTGCACTTTATAAAGGGTACATCTTACTATCTAATTCTACTGCTTAAAACCCTTCAAAGATCAGAGTCGGCACTCCATACAAGACCTTTCTTGACCTGGGCTCTACTGATCTCTCTAGTCACTCCTACCTATTCTTCACCAACAACTCCCACCTCTGGTCTTCCTGGAGGATGTTCTCTACGTGACACTTGCCAGCCTTGGTTAGGCTTTCCCCTGCCTGTAGTTCCACATTCTTACTCTGCCTTTTTTTCTTTTTTTTTGACTCCATGTTGCCCACAAGTCACATTCAGCTTTTCGATGTTTTGTTTGATCTCCACAACATTTTTGAAAATTTTGAGTGAACATTTAAAAAATACGGATTTCCTTTCATGGAACAATCAAAAGATGGCGCAAGATGGAATTATCACCCTGCCCTGGAGACACATGATCTGTGCCCTGGCCCCTACTCCAGCTACTCCAGACCCCCTTCTCTCACTGATTGCTAAAAGTAACATTTTTAGCAGGCAGTGTGAATTAGTCCAGGTCCTTTAAGAAGCAGACACCAAAGGAGGATTAAATATGTAAGAATGTAATCAGGGAAAATGCCTATATGAAAATAAAATAAACATTTGAAGGGTACCCAGGATTTATTTTAATAAAGTATGGTAAGAAACACAGATGTAGAAATGATACAGTTTCCTATAAATAGGCGGCATGTTGCATCACATGGGTAAGCATTAACATTGGTCAGGAGACAGAGGGAGCTGAGGAGAACGTGGGCAAAAGCCTTCACTCCGCAGGAAGGAACCTGTGGAGGCAGGGTATTCAGGTTTCGGATTGGCCAGTTTGAATAATTTCAGTGGGCTCCAGGGGCATAGGGGACATCCTTAGTTGTTTGGTACCTGGCCTTCAGGTGATTGGGGCAAGTGAACGTGGCCCGGAATGTGAAAGCCCAGGAGGTGGTTGGGTGTACAGGCCATGGATTGGTTGGTTTGCATTTGAAAGGCATGCTCAGGAGCCAGTTGTTGATTCACTCTGAGAATTGCTTAGCCATGGGCGCGTTTTCCGTCCAAAGTCAGCGAAATCCCAAGATGTCAAAACATCAGAACATAGAAAATAAAAGGACATGGTTAACACAGAAGGGAGCATGCAAAGGCTGGGAACCGACAGACTGCCATGCAAGTCTGAGCCTGAGAGAAGACAGAGGGAGAGAAGTTGGGTGGAAACATCCTAGAATACCAAACAGTCTGAGGAAAATTTGGCCAAAATTTGCCATTAAAGGAATCCGTGTGCCTCAGGAAAAGGATCTAGTGCCCTATCACCCTGTCATTTGGTGGGAACAGCACATGGGAGAAATGGCCTCAAGGTGAACACAGCCATGGGTTTCAAAATATAGTGGCCAGGGCCTTCGGCCTGGTGTGCTTCCTGTAGTAGGGGGTCTGGGAAGCACATTCTCATGGCTGCCATAGGATGTCATCTTTATTTCACAGGTGAAGAAACTGCATTTCAGAAAGTTTACAGAACATACACAGAGTTACAAAGCTAACAAATGGAAAAGCTGAAAATTCAACATTAAAAATGTTTGCTCATAGCCCCATGCAATATGTCACTCTATTAATAGACAAGCTACCTATTCATCAAACAGGGCTTTTTCAAAACTCTCAGGAGAAAAGCCTGTCTGTGGTAGCTTCAGCCAATTCCCTTTATCAGTATAAGTAATCCTTATATTGTTAGTTGGGAACCAGTGGATTCATCATGAAATTGATGAATAATATAATTTTGAACGGTGGTTTTCATTTATCAGACATTTAGAATTTAGGTGTTCGGCAGAGTTCAGATAATTTTAATATAATATATTTAGGAAATATTTTCCCAAAGAAGATACAATCATAAACCATGCTCTTTATCACTTCCACATTTTTTTACTCTTTAATATTAGTTGCCCCTCACCCAGAGGCTATACAATCACAATGTGCTCAGGCATTGTTAGCATTAGGATCAAGCATTCAACTGATTAGGGCTTATGAGCCCAAGGTCATTGGCTCAACAACCTTGAGGTCAAGTTAGCTTTATCTAGTCCCAAGGTCATAGACTTGACTTTTCAGCCAAGTCATACTGCAAAGGTGTGTACAAGAACACCAGCACTTCTTTGCATCATATTAAGATGGACCCACTACACTTTTACTGTCCAACCCCCCACCCCCCGACCCAGGCACAAGGCATAAGCATTTATCAGATTCATAGGTGTCAGTCTATTCCATTGATGAATTTCACACATGCCCAGTTTTTCTACTGATGAAATGTCATCCAATTTTAGTATGGTAAGCTTTTTCTGTAACACTCTGAAAAATGTAAATTACTATAACAGTATGTTATCAATGTTGCATGACTATACTACTGAGGATAATAATAATATTTCTCTTATGGTCTAGTCTTAGTTTGTGTGGTAGGCTGCCTCTAAAAGGAGCCCCAGTGATCTCTGACTCGGGATGTTCACAGCTTTATATAATTACCTGCTCTTGAGTGTGGGCCAGACCTAGTGACTCAACGTGAAGGAACAAGGACAGTGCCCAAGTAATGTAATGTCATTGTCGACATTAGTTACAAAAAGACTATAATTTACATCTTGCTTGCTATCCCTTACTCTCTCTTGCTTGGAGAATTTCCTCTGGGAGAAGCAAACTGTCCTGTTGTGGAGAAGACCTTGTGGGAAGGAAAAGATATCTCCATCCAGTGAGGCTAGGAGGCCTGCCCACAGCTGCTGAAGGGAGCTTGGAAGTGGATCATCTGAGGCCTGCCTGTAGTTCTGCATTTGAGCTTGGGAGCAGTTCTGTCCCTCGTCAAGCCTTGAAATGACTGCAGCCCAGGATGACACGTTTTCTGACAGACACCCTCAGCCAGAGAACCCAGTCAGCCTTGCCCAGGTTCCTGGCCCATAGAACCTTTGAGATAATAAATGTTGTTTTAAGACACAAGATTTTGGAGGTAATACAGCTAATCCTGTACCACTTCTGTCAGAATAAACTGGAAATGGCTAGAAAGAGAAAATATATTTATGTTCCCATGCAAATCAGTGAGAAGTATAAACCTCTATATTAGTATCACCAGTGAAAGTAAGAATAGTTTGGAGTTTTCATTGCCTCTGGAGTGTTCAATAAATATTTTCTATGGGAGCACATTTGTTCTATCCCAAAGCATGGCATGGCGTAATGCTATGCAAATACCAAACATAGCACCCAGTAAAAAGCCATTAATGGAATATTCACTCAAAATTCATTGGTTTTGACATAAATAATTTGTGCAATTAATGATCCATTCCATATCTAGGCTCAGTAAAAATGGTTTCCTATTGCCATGAAAGCCTAGGAAAATTATAAATACTTTTCCTTCAGAAAGGAGGCAATGCAATATACCTAAAAGACCATGGAGTCAAATTGACATAGGTTTGAATCCTGGCTCTTCCATTTATGAACTGTGTGACATTGGGCAAATCACTTCCCCTGAGTCCCAGTACCATGCCTGTAAAGCAAGGATGACCTCATGGGGTTGTCAAGAAAATTGAGTGTGATATTCTTTGTGGAGCACTGGGCCAGGCACATTGTAAGGATACAAGAAGTGGAAGTTATTGTTGCTATTATTATTGTTCAAAAACTCCCGCATTATGATAATTCTAAAAATTTTTCAGAAGCAGTCACAATAACTCAAACAATCACCCCCAAATATTCACCGATATCCTATTCCATCTGTTTATCACTTTTTGTCCACCATCATAGCCCCCTCTCTGTTTTCTATTGCTTGTCAAACCAAAGTGAAGGGACTATAAACCTCTCTCCAAATGTTAAAATCCCCATATTGGCACAGCCTTTCCTGGGGAAAGCTTATTTCTCTACCAGAAGACAGAAGAGAAAGATACTTAACAGGATAATCCCTACCCACAGATTTAGAGTAAGATTTATATACCATTTTAATTTATAGGACATTAATGTACATATAAGAGTGATCGTTTGTATTTCACTTCATATCACTAATTAGCTCTACCAATGTGTTGTATGTTCATATTCATTTTATGAGAAGGAGATAGAAATTTTAAGAGACTAAATTGTATTTGATGTGATTATGATGTACATCAGATTTTAAGGTAATTTTGAGAGTGAAGCACACAGTTGGAGTGTGTCACTTGAGACGTGATTTTTAAAGCCGTGAGTAGGTAATAACATTAACATGGTAAGTTTCAGCCAGAATTTTGTAGAAATCCCCTTATTCCAAAGATGGGTCAAACAAAACTATGAGTTTCCTACAAACACCTCCCACAATCTAAATTGATCCTTATTGTAATTCTTTGTAACTGTGATCTGTTTATTTTCACAGTTAACAGGTTTATGTTTACTTGTGGATTTATATTTTTAATGATGGTCTATTCCACTAAGCTCTAAGCTCAAGAGGGTAGGGATTGAGAGAAGAAAGGTCGGTGACATACTATAATTTTCCTCAAAAGGACATAGGTAATTTTGAAGGATGCAAGTCAAAGTGGTCCGACTAAAATGTAGGAGTTTTACTAAAGTAATATTTATAGGAGACAAATAGTAATTTGTTCACCATGCCATTCTCAGCCCAGTATTTTTTCTTTTCTCTTTTCAAGTTTTTATTTAAATTCTAGTTAGTTAACATATATGGTAAAATTGGTTCCAGGTGTAGAATTGAGTGATTCGTCACTTACATATAACACCCAGCGCTCATCACAGTGCCCTCTTTAATCCCCATCACCCATCCAGCCCATCCCCCACCCTCTTCCGCCATCAACCCTCAGTTGGTCTCTATTGTTAAGAGTCTCTTGTGGTTTGCTTCCCTCTCTCTTTTTTTTCTTTCCCATAGGTTCATCTGTTTTGTTTCTTAAATTCCACATATGAGTGAAATCATGGTATTTGTCTTTCTCTGGCTTATTTTGTTTAGCATAATTCTAGCTCCATCCACATCATTGCAAATGGCAATATTTCATTCTTTTTGATGGCTGAGTAATACTGCATTGCATATATTTATACCATCTCTTTTTTATCTATTCATCAGTCGATGGACATTTGTCAGCCCAGTGTTCAATAAATATTTGTTAAATGTTGAATCAAAGAGTCAATATGTATGTTTATGGGATAGTTCTTGCTGATTTACTTTTACCTATGTTTAACATACGGATGGTGAACATTTTGAAACATTTTATTACTTTAGGTTTTGATAACTATAAATAAATATATATATATAACTATAACTTTTCCTATATATTCTTGTTTATTGGGGAGAATTATACCTCGATCCAAAGTTTGAAAAGTTTTCATATTAAGACTGCAGACTTTAAAAAAGACCTCTTTAAGAATGCCAGACTCAGTCTTGAAGAGTGATAGACAATTGGTGCAGGTCTTCTTAAAGGCTTGGTACCAGTAAAAAGGATAATACTGAGACTGTTCATTCCACCATTGAGTCAACCCCTGGATACCAAACAAAATGATTCAGAGTAATGTACCCACATGGAGGCTTTGTCTTGCTTGCTGCTGTACCAGAATAAACAACAGTACTAATATAGAGGAGGCACTGATTAAGTGACTATGGAATACCCTGTCCAGTTAGTGTAGAGTGTTAGCTAAACTAAGTCGAATTAATAGACTCTTCCTGTGTTTAACACAAGAATTTAACAGGTAATTTTGATGATGGTTTTTGACAGCATTAGGTTATCTCTGGATATTCCCAGTAAATATTTAGAGAAGGTAGATTAAATCTAAAACAATTTATTATTGGTTTTCCAAAAGCTTAACAAAAAGTAAAACAAGCGTTGTATGCACGAGTAGCTTCTAGGTATTCAGTCTGGAAACAAAACAGTGACATTCCTTCATTATAATGGGCATTAGCTGCCAATAGAAAGAAAAGATATTTAAAGAGAGTGTTCATTGTACATAGAGAAGAATTCACAGCATGACATTAGTTTTAGAACTACAGCTTCTTTTAAACAATGTGTTTTCTTTAGAAAGAAAGGTCGGTGACATACTATAATTTTCCTCAAAAGGACATAGGTAATTTTGAAGGATGCAAGTCAAAGTGGTCCGACTAAAACGTAGGCGTTTTACTAAAGTAATATTTATAGCAGACAACTCAGACTCATGCTCCTTTCACACTTTACCCATCTAATCTCCCACCCCCAAGTTAAGGAAGCCTTTCACTTTTTACAGTACATGTGCTCAGATTGTTGGAAATTGTGTAGGTGTGTGCTACTTTGCCAACATTTTTTATGTAAACTGGTATTTAAAGTCTTTAAGAACTAACGTTTCTCAGTGTATCTCTTGTTCCCCACGATTGTAAATTAATTTAATGACATTAAATATGTTTATACCAGTGCTGAGAGTACTACTAGATTTTTAAAAATTATTTTTAATTAATAAACAAGACTTAAATATATTCCTGTTCTAAAAAATTATGGCTATAGCTAAAACTCAAGTTTCATTTGTTCTCCACCTCTGGTTTCAATCCCTTTCCCAGAGGTAATAATAGTTATCAGTGTGGTAGGTATCCCTCTGTTTCTTGGGTTCTTTTATAATATATATTTTAAAACATATATATTTTATTATATATATACCTTTAGGTATATATAATATATTATATACACCTATATATATATTATATACTCTTAGATACATATACCTACAATTTCCATTTTTAAATGTCAGTATCTTTGACAATTTTTCCACATTAGTACTTACAGATGGAATTTAATTCAAGACCTCCTCTACAATTTGTACTGAAAAGCATGTATTTTTGTCCAATCTTCCCTTACTCCCAGGAATTTCTAAGATATAACTGATTGGATAAGATTAGCATTATCAGGAAACCTATAATTGGGCCTTTGAAAAAAATGGACCCTTAAGATAGTTTCACTGCATAAATATTAGATGTGGCAAGTCAGAATTTATCATTGCAATGCTTTTGGCTACCCAGCATTACACACTGGAAAGCCAGCTTCTTTTCTACCTTAATTCCATGGCATATTTAGAAAATTTTATAGAAGATTGATGCCTCTGAAACAGGAAAAAAAATTGAATCCTAACTTAATACTTTAGGATTCATTCTTTTTTGTATTCATTCATTTATACCTTCATTTAACATCAATCTAAGTAATGCTGTGTATCAGGCGTACTTCTAACACTTAAGAATGAGAATGTAAATGCCTAACCCTTAATCCAAAGGACATCAAAGTTTACTACAGGAAAGCATCTAAATAACGAATAAATTCAATACCGTGTTTAAAAGCTGCATAGAAGGATAAACCATGTCATTACTGCACTGCACACAGAGAGAAATTTTAGACAATTAACCATTATTTATTGACCACCTACATGTGTTAAGCACCCTGCTAAGTGCTGGCATTGAATGGAACTTTTTTCTTTTGTAATAGTAAAGTATTTACCTAAACGTCTTTTAATCCTGAAGCTTTTTTTCGGGGTATGTTAGGAAAATGTAGCTTAGTGGTAAAAAGCAGAGGTTCTTGTGCCTAGCTGTCTAGGTTCAAACCCTTGTTCTGTCCTTTCCTAATCAAGTGATCTTGAATTTAACTTCTCAGTTTCATTATCTACGTAATGTGGACATTAGTAGTATATCTGACCCATAAGATTGTGGTGAGAATTAATACCCATGAAGCACTTAGGAAAACGTCTGACTTGGAGTCATTATTCTGTACGTGTTAATTACTATGATGTTACCTTTGGTGGCCTCAGTTTATTAGATCTGTTTGTTTTTGTTTTCAGCTCTAGATGCCCAACCTTTTTCCTTAGGGTGGATTTCCCGGAATACCATGAAGAGTTCCAGCTACACTCACTCACTCATGACTTGGAGATTCCATTTAGATATCTCCAGGATGAGGGAAACTGTCATAATCTGAAAATAGCTTCAATCCAGTTACACCTTAATCAGCACCAGATTTATTTCTGAAATATATACTCACATATAATTCCTTTCATAGAAAGAAAACAGATAAAATGAAGAAGACTTCAGAATAAAACACACACGGGCACACACTTCTGGTCCAAATCTTGTTTGAATAAGCTCTTCAAGAAACTTCACGGTACAGACATTATAAATGTAATATATATTTTTTTAATTCAGCACTTTAATCTCTCCCAGGGGTAATGTTGCTGTGTAATTCTACTCCTTGGCAAAACTGACTTTAAATCATCTCTATCGGGAGAGGGGTGGTAGCGTTAGCAGATATAGCAAATAAAACTACAGGGCACCTCGTTACATTTGAATTTCAGATTAAAAAAAGGAGTATTTTTTCTTATTACAAATATATCCCGTGTGATTTAGGGGACCTATTTATGCAAAAAACTTACTGATTACCTGAAATTCACATATACCTGGCTGGGCATCACGTGTTTCCTTTGGCACCCCTGGGGTGGTGGAAGGAACAAATCTCATATATTCCTGGGAATGCTTCCACATGCTTTTACGTGCCTTCATCCCACTTCTCTCTCACCCTGCCCACTCCAACTCTTTAGAAATATCTCCGAAAGCAGTCATTTTTCTGAACATTTGAATTTGCTGAAGCAAATGGCATAGCGACACCCACAGTCCAGTATTATCAGACTTAGCCTTTCCTGCCGGCCCTTTTCTACTGCCTCCCAACCCAGTCCCATTTCTTTCTGCCCTCTGCTTCCTTTTGGAAGCTTTCTTTTTCTTTTCTTTACTTTTTTAAAGATTTTATTTATTTACTTGACAGAGAGAGAGAGAGAGCAGAGAGCATGCACACGAGCAGGGGGAGCAGTAGAGGGAGAGGGAAAAGCAGACTCCCTGCTGAGCAGGGACCTCCCCCCCCCCCCCCCCGCAAAGCAGGGCTCGATCCCAGGACCCCGGGATCATGACCTGAGCTGAAGGCAGACGCTTAACCCACTGAGCTATGCAGGTGCCCCTGGAAGCTTTCTTTTAATGGTCGCTTTTCTTCCTTAAACAATATGGCTTCTCATATGTTAAGATTAGGTGCTGGCTTGAGTACAGGGACAGAAAACAAATATGAAAAAAGAAAACGTGTTGAGCCCAGAAATAAGATATCCGTTATTTCAACCATTCCCTTGCTGCTGTCCTCATCTTCATTTGTTTGTCCTTCCATTGTTCCTGACTGATCAAATGCAAACACTGGATCAATCCAGATATTCCCCCTTTCTCCCACCTGGAATCTGAGTATCATAGCAGGAACCTTTATAATGTGTAGATTGGTGCCACTATAAATTGACAGTTTGCAACTGAAAATGCATATTCAGGGCTGTGCAGTAATATTCTATTATTTTTTCTCTAGCTTCTCTTCCACTGTCCAGATTGGCTATTTCAAAAAAATCTTATTCATTTCAAAACTTTCTCATTCCAGGTTTCACCCTTCACTCTAAGTAAGTAACTTCATCCTCAGCCTTGCAGAGAAAACAGAAACCATCACACAAGTTCTTCCTCAGCTTCCTTAAACCCCATATACAATTGGTCAGAACCCATGCTTCCCTGATGTTTGTGTTTCCATTGGCAGAGGTACTTTCTCTTTCCTAAAGTTTTGGATGCTAGGCCTATCTGTTTCCTCAATGATTGCGTTTAATCGGTTTTCAGCTCTTTATTTAATTTCCTAACTTTTTTCTCGTTGCTATTTCAACGGCTGAAGAAGATTTAAACACTTCATAACCTTTCATACCTTAAACAAGGAGGCAAACATTCACCCTACTATCTCCTTCACTACACCACTACTTCCCTTGTCCTCTTCAAAACCAAGCATTTTGAAAAAGAGAGATCTAGAATTGCTATTTCTAAGTCTTCCTTTAACCACTGACTTTTCTGCATGTTAAAATCTGCTTTAAAATGAAACTGCTTTCACAAAGATTTTCATTGCTACCTTTTTGCTAAATCTAATGACTATCTTTTAGTTTTTATTTTACCTGATCTTTCTTTAACATTTGATCACCTCTTGCAATGTTTTTCCCTTGAATTTCTGAGATACCACATCTTCTATCTCATTCTTTCTCCCTCCATTGTGCCTATGACTCTGAGATCTATAGCTCCAAACCACCTGCATTCATTTCTTATGGCCACTGTTGCAAATTACAAGCAAACTTGGTGGCTTAAAACAACAGAAATTTATTCTCTTACATTCCGGAGGCTAGAAGCCTAAAATTAAGTGTGGCAGAGGCATTACCTTCAGATGCCCTATGGGAGAATTTGTTCGTTTCTTTCAGCTTCTGGCGGCTGTTGGCATTTCTTGGCATGATGATTAGTTTTTTGTGTCAACTTAGTTGACTATAATTTCCAGAGATTTAACCAAACACTAATCGAGGTGCTGCTGTGAAGGTATTTTGTGGATATGGTTAACATCTACAATAATGATTATAAGTAAAGGGAATTATTATGCTAGTATTATATTATTGTTAATTAGAAAAATAGATTAATGGAAATGTTAAAGTAACATTAAATTGTTAATGTAAATGAACCTTGAGTAGAAGGAAGGAAGAAGGAAGCTGAATTCCTAGGTGACGCAAACAATGAATCATGGAACAGTTCATCAAAAACTAATGCTGTAATGTATGGTGATTGACATAACATAATAAAATAAATAAATAAATTGAAAAAATTGAAAAAAATAAGTAAAGGGAATTATTATGCTAGTATTATATTACTGTTAATTAGAAAAATAGACTAATGTAAACGTTCAAGTAACATTAAATTATTAATGTAAATGAACCTTAAGAAGAAGGAAGCTGAATTCCTAGGTGACACTGGTTTTCCTGGAGTTCACCACTACCTCTCTATCTTCCAGGCTCCTCTCTGCCCTGAGGCTGTTCTCCAGCCTAGCTCATTAATGTGCTCGCCAAAAACTGTAGAGGGCCAGGACAAGCAAGATCTGTACCTTGAAATCAATAAATTCTGCTTAAAGAAATTATAGGAGGGTCAAATAAATGGAGAGGTGTACCATCTTCGTAAATAATATTCATGCTAATATAATCCCAATAAAAATTCTAGTAGTTTTTGTATTAACTGAAAAATTGATTTTGAAATTTACCAAAAAAACCAGCAATGGATACAAACCAATACAATCTTGAAGGAGTAAAATAAAGTTGGGAAACTACCAATAATTAAAGATGCAGCTAATAAGACAATATAGTATAAGGACAGGATGAACAAAGAGATGGGGCACCTGGGTAGCTCAGTCTGTTGGACGGCTGCCTTTGGCTCAGGTCATGATCCCATTAGTCCCAATAGTCGACGTGGGATCGAGCCCCACGTCGGGCTCCTTCCTCAGCGGGGAGCCTGCTTCTTCTTCTCCCTCTACTTGCCACTCCACCTGCTTGTGCTCTCCCTCTATCTCTGTCAAATAAAGAAATAAAATCTTTAAAAAAAGAGATCAATGAAACAGAATAGAGGATCCATTTGTAGACTCACATATATCTGGTCATTTGGTTTAAAACAAAAGCATCAATACATTCAGTGATGGTATTACAAAAGGCGATCTTTTCTATAAGTAGTGCTAAGTCAGTTGGATATTTATATGGGTAAAAAAAGAACTATACTTCACATACCACACTTCAAAATTAATTTGAGGGGGATTGTGCACCTAAATGTAAAAGGTAAAACTTCCATTCTTCAAAAACCTCCGTTAGAGGGAAACATGTCACAGAATTGAAGGAAATATTTGCAACATATATATCTGACAAATTTCCAAAACATATAAAGAACTCCCTTAAATCAATAAGAAAAGACAATTCAAATTTTACTGTATCTTAAACAGGCATTTTGCAAAGGAGGACATCCAAATAATAATTATATGAAAAGGTGATTGATAACATTACTCATCATGGAAATGCAAATTAAAATAACCATATGATATTCTTCTCTCCACCAAATATCTGAAATTAAAAGTACCAGCTGTTGCAGGAATTCTCTGCTTTTAGTGCCTGCAGTTCTTGGTCACACCACTTCGTAGAATGAAGATGTAGACCAGGCAGAAAGTGGTGGGCAGTAAAGCAAAGTTTATGGAGTAATAGTATAAAGCTCCCAGAGAGGGAGGGGCACCAGAGAGGATTGACCCCAGAGTTTCTAAGTTTAGGGGTTTTTACGAGCTCTTTTACGGAACTATCTTAAGCAGTGAGGGTCGTGCTGAGTTGTGCCAATCAGCGCTTTGGTCTTGTATCTCTGTCTACTTATTAGGTTAATGTCCATATGCTGATGGTCTTTTTTTGCTGACATCTGGGGGCTTAGGTCTTAACTGTCCCTTGCCCATGATATTGACAAATGTTTTTGGTTAATTGCCTTATTTTAGGACATTTTGCAGAAATCATTTCTGCAAAGGCTGCAATGTCAGTGCAGTCCTGTGCAAACTGCAAAACAGGATGTCAAAGCTGTTTTATTTTAGCTGTTCTGCCTTCATATTTTCTTTTTGGGGATCCTGGCCCTGACTACCTATCTGTACAGCCCACTCCTAACACAACCATACCAACTGTTGATGAGGATAACAAATAACTGGAATTCTCATATTTTACTGGTGGGAATATAAAATGATGTAACTCCTTTGAAATATTGGCTGTTTTTGCTAAATCTAAACATAAGCCTCTCCTATGACCCAGCAGTTCAACTCCTGGGTATAGACTTAAAAGAGAAATGAGTCAGTACTTTTATACACACACACACACACACACACACACACATACACACAAAATAAGGACAAAAATGTTTCCAGAAAAAAGAATGTTTCAAGCAACTTTATTCGTAGTAGCTAAAAATTGGAAACTACCCAAATGTCCATTGATAGAAGAATGGATAAATAAATTGTGATGAGTTCATATAATGGAATTCTACCCAGCAGTAAAAAAGAATGAACTAATGGCACATGAAACACTATGGATAAATCTCACAGACCTTACGTTGAATGAAAAAGGTCAGCTATAAAAGAGTATATATTATATAATTCCATTTATATGAACTTTAAGAACAGGCAAAACACATCAATGGTGATAGTAGTCAGAATAGTATTTACTTCTGGAAGCTAAGGATAGGTTGGGCAGAAGCAAAATAAGAACCTTAATTTGTATCTTGTTCTAAAGTGCTACCTTCATGGAAGAATATATATATATATATTATATATATGATATATATTATAGTATATATTTTCTCTATATATATACGTTTATCAAGCTTTTCTTTTTTTTTTTTAAGATTTTATTTATTTATTTGACAGAGAGAGACACAGTGAGAGAGGGAACACTAGCAGGGGGAGTGGGAGAGGGAGAGGCAGGCTTCCCGCCGGGCAGGGAGCCCGATGTGGTGCTCGATCCCAGGACCCTGGGACCATGACCTGAGCTGATGGCAGATGCTTAACGACTGAGCCACCCAGGCGCCCCTTATCAAGCTTTTCATACGTGTTTTGTCAGTGCCATGCTATAAAGCATTCACATGTTTTATCTATGTTATTATGTTATGGCTTGATTAAAAATGTAAATAGAAAAAACGAACAAACAAAAAAAAGTATAAAAAATACTCAAGGTAATCTTACGTGAAATCAAATTCAGGATCCCAACTGTATTATGGTATAATTCCTGGGGTGTAGGAGAAAATGCTACAAAGTTCAAATAAAAGTGGTTATTCCTTCATCAAAAAAATGTCTTTTTGGTCCAAGGTGTCTATTTTGAGAGTGGCCTTTGTGAAATAATACATTTGTTTCGATTGACCATTAAGAAGCAGTATTTGCCAGTAGGAAGTCAGGCAACATGCTTTTTGGTCTTTGTTTCATTTTAGAAGTTGATGGAAGAGTGATCTGTTTGTTAATTAACAGGCATTGTAAGCAGTCACCTCTTCTGATAAGACTTAAATGTAGACCTTAAGAAGCTCACATTTGGATGCATATGTAACTCACCTCAGGGAAAGGCAAATATGCTTGAATAAACCAGTTAAGATTCACATTTGGTGGGGGAAAAGAATTGGTAAGTAGGTACAAAAATGGACAAGTTTTAGACTTGGATTTGGAATCAGAAGACCTTGTTTAAGGTCCAGATCTAATTCATAGTAGGCGTGTGGTTTTCAGGAAAATACTTCGTCACTAATTTCTTACACATTTAAAAATCTTGTGGGGATAAAAATCAGACAAAGTAAGATAAAGATATTTTTGAACTGCAAAGTACTGTGTAGATATTAAATTATTATAACAATGATTTTTTAAAATGCTGATATACTGTACTGACTTCAACTCAGCACACGTCAGCCATTTTATATGCTTATTCCTACGCGTGCCATGTTCCTAGACCCCTTAAAAAGACAAGCCTCCTTTGAGAAGTGCCCTCCCTCCTCCACCAATATGATTTCAGGGAGAGTTGGCATATTCTTACCTTCCCTTGCCCCAGTAACAACAGGTGATTGGTCCAGTCCTTGGAAAGGGACCCAAATTGGACAAACAGAATCTTCCCTAAGAATTTGCAAACTGGACTGAGAAAAAGACTTAGTCCTTTGATGGTAGAAATATACAAATGTGAAATATAACAACCACATTTCCTATCCAGAAGTATCCAGTCTGTGGTGCTAGAATACATTTGGCCAACAAAGAAAAACAGAGACCACAGCTGGAGCAAGGGACAGAAGGAAAGAGAAAAACAAAGTCAGAGAGCATGAGAGCAGGAACAATTTCCATTGACAAAGTTTATGTCCCACGTCCATTGCGGCATCTGGGTTGGGAATGTCTCCTTGTTCGGGCCCAGTTCCATATCTGCTGTTGGGCCAGGATTGGGGCAGCCTCATTCACTCCTAGATAAGAATGAAGTAAGTATGGTTAACCAAAGACAGAAAGAAACACATGCCAGCTACTGTGGATTTAGTACTGGGGAGGACATTTAACTGCTTTGGTCTCAATTTGCCCATGCAAAAAGGGGATATGAGCAATGACGGTGTCTATTCACAAGTGAGCTGGATCAAAGAGCAGCTTCCTATTTCTCCTATCCATTTTTGTAGGATTTTAATGATGGTTAAAATGCATAAAGCCAGGAATAGTGCCATGGAGCCTGCATTTCGTACTTGTAAAAGTGTGGGTTACTGGAACTGAAAGAGTCCATGAGGAGGCATCTAATCCATCCTTTGGATTTCAGACAGGGTTATACCTGTACATTTCTAAAGGGAAGAAGAAGTATATGTTTATAATTTTCATGGAATTATATTCTATGGTAACCCTTGGTAACATGTTACCACCTCGATTTCATCCTCAGGAATCTCAGAGAATGCCTTAAATTCAACTAAGTCTTTCATGTGTAAGAAATTAGTGACGAAGTACTTTCACGAAAGAACGTAGAAGCTCAGGTCCTGTTGGTATCTTTATTCTATATTAATAATTATTTTAAGGAGCAAAGGAGCCAGTCTTCACTCTATTTCAAATGCCATATATACTCCTGAAAAGTCATGAAGTCATAAAATCCTTCATCAATATTTGTTCTTCATTTACCAAGCTCCTGTTCTGCTAAACTTCCTTTATAGGTTTCACTTTTTAACCCTTTAAAGATTTTCTTTGAACCCTTCAGGAATTCTGAACAATCCCCTTCAGGTCAGAGGGAACATGAGCCCTGCAGAGTTTCTCACTGATGACTAAAAATCCTAGAAATGTTTTCAGAAGAGGAAGAGGCGCACAGGGCCCGGAGGTAAGGTTATTTCAGGATTCTGAGGGAGTCCCAACACTTTCCAGACCATCTGGTCAAAATCTAATTGCTAATGGAATGAACAGATTCTTTTCATCCACAAATACAGCCTAAATGGGAATTAAGCCAGGATTTTTGAGAATGCCTGGCACAAAAAAGCTGTTGTCAAAGAAAGTTAAAGAGGATAGTGATAATGTCAGTGTATTAAATTGCATAAAATACATATTTTTGTTTGCTAATGGAGGAGAGAGGTGGTCCTCCTTATGCAAAGCATTTTCAAATCTATTCCCTCCCCCCTATTAATTCAGCTGCACTAATTAGAATCAATTTAATTTCTTTAATCCCTTCTAAAAAATGAATACCAGCCAAAACTCCGATATTTTTTTCTTGCTGACAAAATGATACTGTAGCTTTAATTGTGCATGCAACTGAAAAGGTTGTCATGGAGATGGGAATCTGTGATGGAGCTGCTCCACTTCCCTGGCCTTGTTCTGAGCCTGAAGTGGAAGGTTCTATTGTTAAAAGAGCAGAATTCCAACCTCTGCCAAAAAAACCCGTGTTTACATTTTTAAATGTAATTTTGTTCACGTTGTTATCTTCCATTTCATAAAAACAGTAAGAGTGCTCAAAATGACAATAATGGGAATGTTTTAGAATGTTCTGTTTGTGATGGCTGGGCAGCCCAGGCAAGGTCCAACAGGCTCTGCTGTTCAGCGCGTTTCCTGCCATAGTTTGGAAACGTTTGCCACCTAGTGGCGGTAGCCGAGAAATGCTGAATGATATGGTCAACATTACAACGTTTTTGATATTAGGCAGCCTAAAGAAAAGAGAGTCACTATCTCCATAACTGACTCTTCAGATAAATCATTATTTAATAGATTTACGGCTGCTGTTTACAGCTTGTGCCCCTCTCCAAGCGATTGCTTAGAACGCGTTTAAGGCTCAACTCAAAAGGCCATTACTCACCGCAGTCGGCCAATTCCTTCCTTCCCATTCCTCCTCAATCAAAATTAATTGCTCCTTCTACTGCTCTCCCCTAAGTAGTTTGTTCTTACGGATTACGTTATATTATATCTAGGGGTGCATGTATGTCCATCTTCTGCCAGATTAAGTAGTTCCTTGAGAGAAGACTGTTTTACCACTTCGTGATTTCTCTGTACCTACAGCATTAGCGGGGATGTAGTAGGTTCTCAATAAGTATTTACTGAATTAACTGTCTGCCTTCTACCTTTCAGCCTCCTCTTGAACCGTACTCCTCTTTGCTCTCTTTATTCCATTGACCTTCTATTAGTTCCTCCTCAGCAGCATGGTGTCTCCCATGACATGGCCTTGGCATATGTGGTTTCCTCTTCCTGGAATAATGTTCCTCCCTCTTTTGCCCACGTGGTTGAAGCTATTCATCATTTAGCTCTTGGTTCAGAAGGAAGCTTTCCCTGAGTCCCTGATCAGGGGATTCTCTTCATGATGCATTCCCACTGTATACTATATTCTTAGAGCTTTTCACAGTTGTGATTTTATATTATCTGGGCAACTGTTTAACTCATGTCTGCTTCCCCCAGCAGTATGGAAGACTTTCAAAGGTTGTAACCACTCTGTGGTATCTCTAGTGCTGAAAAGAGTATCTGGCTTAATTATTAATTATAATTAAGTTAAATATTTGCTCATGATTACATTTTAATATTTATTTTCATTGAGATATAACTGACATACAGCATTGTATAAGTTTAAGGTGTACAACGTGTTGATTTGATACATTTATATATCACAATATGACTACCTCTTTAGCAGGAGCTAACACCTGTATCAGATCACATAATTTTCATTTATTTTTTGTTGTGGGAACATTGAAGATCTAGTCTCTTAGCAACTTTGAAGTTTTATAATACAACATTGTTATCTATAACCACTATGCTGTGTATTAGTTCTCCAGGACTTACTTATCTACTGGTTTCAAGTTTGTACCCTTAGAAAACATCTTCTCAATCTTGCCTTCTTACCCCTGTGGCCCAGCCCCTGACAACCATGGTTCTACTCTCTGCTTTTACAAATTCAGCTTTCGTGATTCTACGTAAAAGTCATATACAGTATTTGTCTTTCTCTGTCTGACTTATCTCACTTAGCATAATGCCCTCAAGTTCTATCCCATGATTACATTTTTTGAAATGTTACACAAAAATAATTCTAAAAGAAGAGTTGTAAAGTCAACTTGAAAATTTTTAACCTTGCTGAAAAAAGTGAAAAATTTGACCAAATTTACTTGAAAGGAACAATCCTCATCTGAATACTTGTTATTGTAAGAAGAAAAAATAAACTCTCTCTCTATATCTATCTATCTCTCTATCTCTCTATCTTCTATCTATCATCTCTCCATCCTTATCTATCTATCTTCTATCTATCATCTATCTATCATCTCTCCATCCTTATCTATCTATCTATCTATCTATCTATCTATCTATCTATCTATCATCTATCTATCATCTTCACAGCACTCAGGTATGTTTCTTGGTGAGGTTTTCACAGGCTCCCTTCAGTCAGTAAATTCACAAACAACCATGAGGTATGTAGGAAGTACTATAGCAAAAAGAACACAGGCTTTGGAGTCAGGTCCAGTTTTGAATTGCTTGGCTGTTTCCATGCCATGAGATCTTGGTGATGTAGCCTCTAAGAATTTCAGTGTACTCATCTATAAGATGGAATTAACAAAAACTGTTTACAGGACAGTTGCAGAGATTAGCATATACTTATTTTTTTAAGATTTTAATTAATTAATTATTATGTTATTTATTTATTTAATATTTATATATATATTTATTTATTTAATATTCACAGAGAGAGAGATAGCGAGAGCAGGAACACAAGCAGGGGGAGTGGGAGAGGGAGAAGGAGGCTTCCCGCAGAGCGGAGAGCCTGATGCGGGGCTCAATCCCAGGACCCTGGGATCATGACCTGAGCCGAAGGCAGACGCTTAACGACTGAGCCACCCAGGTGCCCCAGCATATCTTTATTTTTTAATCATCCTTGTTAATCCTTGCTAACCGAGTTAAGTACATACTGTGTGGTAGGAAAGCAAAAATAAGTAAGATATTGTCCTGGAACTCAAGTAGCTTCATGGCAGAGTTCAAGATATACATCGATGATAAGAGCAAAGGGTAAGAGTACTTCATATCAGTAATTACAGAGGGAGGGAGCAAGAGGAAGAGCAGGATAATTCAGGAGCATGGGTAAGGCTGGCAGTGTGGGTTAGCATGGGGCCAAGTCCCCTGGTGCTGGCAATGGGGGACTGGGATGGGGGGTGAAATTGCCAATTTTCTTTTACAGTAGAGGCATATTGGTCAGTTACACATATTGATTATCTAGCACACTGGTTGAGCCACTAGCGATGCAATTTGGGGCATGCCATTTAATCTGTGTCCCTGTTTTGTTTTCTGTAATAATTATAGTAGTAATGAAAATTTACAAGGCACTCACTGTGTGCCAGGAGTTCTTCTAAATGCTTTGCTTGTCAGGACTCCTGGGTGGCTCAGTCCGTTGGGTGACCGTCTCTTGGTTTCGACTCAGGTCATGATCTCAGGGTCCTGGGATCAGACTCTATGCCTAGCAGGGAGTCTGCTTGAAGATCCTCTCCCTCCAGCCCTCCCCCCCACTCTCTCAAATAAATAAATCTTTAAAATAAATAAATAAATGCTTTATTTGTCTTAACTCTTTTAATGCTTATAACAACCTCAGCTTACAGAAGAGGAACTGAGGCCAGATAGAGTTAAGTAACGAATATCTTGCCCAAGGTCACAGGAATAATAAAAATGGCAGAGCGGAGACTCAAATCTAGGTACTCCAATTCCAGAATTCCATGCTTATCATAATTGACTGTGCAAAGAGCAATTAATAATACTTACATATCCAACACTTAACACATGGTCTGTCTCACAGGAAGCATTTGATAAATTTTAGCTTTCATTACTGTTAGGTAATTCTAATTAGTGAAAATATTAATTTAATTAGAAGCAATTTTTAAAATTTAGTGAATTCTCAAGGAAATATTTAACAATCGTATTTCTCCCTAGTTTTTACCAATAGATGTAGGCAGATGACTAATCATGAGCAGTATTTTTGCCTTTCAAGAGCCCTCTTGTGGAAAAGTATAATAATTCAGGGTACCATTTTTATTTACATAAGGATTATCATATACATGGAAAGAAATACTAAATGTAAAGAAAATCCATTAATAATTTTTAATTTGGCATCACATTTCATTTCACTGAATACAGCAAATGTATTTCATTATTGATGACTCACATTATGAAATTAAGAAGGTAAAACATTGCCATGCTGTAAAAAATTAAAAAGCAATTCCATAGAAAAATTGAAATCTATTTATTTAATAAGTCACAGCAGAGCAAACTTTCCATGACTTCACAAGGAATTTCTACTGATCTTTTAAACTGTCAGAAAAATTCTAGGAACATTGCAGGTAAAAAAATCTACTTATCTAAAGAAAATAATTACCACATTGGCATTTAGTATGAAGTGATAATGTGCTTTCCTTTTGTGTCATTTATTCATTTTAAAATAAGTTTGACTAAGGACTTAACCTTGAACAACAAATAACCCTGAATATGTTTAAATATGCTACGGTGTTTAAAAGGTTCTTAGAGCAATTAAAGCTATGAACTGATTAAATATTAGTGTCTGGATGAATCATTTATTAAATGACTCGATTTGATGACTCTATTTATTAGATGACTCTAATGCATGCCTTTGCTGGAGAAAATATTCCTTTGGCAGCAAGTATTTATGTGTCTCTAATGTTCTCTGGTTTGTTATTGCAGTAATGTGTTTCACAGTGACTTTATCTCTACTTTCTTTTACAAAAATGATGCTGTTATCTCTCAAAGTGAGGCAACAGCTACGCTTCTGAATCATAATGAGTGGTCCTGGCCCTGTGTATTTTTCTTGTGTTTTTATACACCTCCACTCTGAAAACAGAGATGATATAAAGCACTTAAAATCCTTTTCAAATAAAAATACACATGGCAAAGCATCCTCTCAATGCAAGCTTACTGTTTAAGTAATCTCTAAACTTCAACCATGTAACTTATCAGGAAGAACTCAATGTTAACTTCTAACTGAATTGTCTCCCAACAAAGACATTTATGGAGCATCTATGCGTTTACTCAGGTAATGTGCTAATGTTTTATGGCCATTATCTTTTATAACCTTCACAATAAGGAAGCACCATCAATCAGAGTAATTAAGTTGCTCAAGGTCCTAAAGCAAGTAGATACAGATCTGAGACTAGAGAAAGACTCATCTAAGCTAAATAGATTTATTTAGTTAGGACCCACGTTATAATTTAGAAAGTTGCAAGTAAAATAAAAGCCATTAACTGGATGACAGTGTTCTGTAGTCAAAGAGTATAGACTTTAGAGACCAAGCCACCTGGGTTCCAGGATCGATTGGCATACCTAGTTACCACTGATCTTGAGTAAATGGTCTCTTAGAGACCCAATTTTTCCATCTAAAAAATGAAGATAATGACACTGATGTTATTTTGAGAAATAAATGGGTTAGCACATGAATTGCACCTAGTCAAGGGCTTAATGAAGATCAAAATAGTAATTCTCTGCCCTCTCTCTTTTTTTTTTTCTTGCTAACAATAAACTTGAGTGACTCACTCAAAATTTGAATAGTTTATTGAGAACTACACCCTGGCAATCCATTCCCATCCAATTCCCCATTGCCAGGTTAATTATAGTTTCCCAATCAGTTCTATGTGCCTTTATTTTTTTTTTCAAAGATTTTAATTTTTTTATTTGACAGAGAGAGAGAGAGAGAGCATGAGCAGGGGTGAGGGGGAAGGAGAAGCAGACTCCCCACTGAGCAAACAGCCCAATGTGGGACTCTATCCCAGCACCCTGGGATCATGACCTGAGCTGAAGGCAGATGCTTAACTGACCGAGCCAACCAGGCAAACCTTCTCTGTGCCTTTAAACATGCTTTTTCTCTACCCATATCCTGTCCAATGCCTCTTGTTCATCTTTGAATTCCTCTTCATTCTTCAAGATCACTTATATATCATATCCTTGGAGTAATATGTTAAAAGTATGAATTAAGCACTCACCACTGTAAAAACATCTTTCTGATTTCCTATAAATATCTAGCAACAAATACTTGACAATTTTGATTTGCTCCAGATTGTCTAACCAAAATTTACTAATCGATTGGACAAATGTGTCACTGGATGTTTATCTACTCTATACCAGGTGCCATGATAGGGGCCAGGGATACAAAAGTGAACAAGAATAAAAACAACACAAAAGGTGTTATCAAAGACTATGACAGAATGTCCTAATTTATACCATGAGTAGGGAATGGAGTGATAATCTTTCAGTGGACAACTGAGGTATGTTTATTTTTTCTTCATATAACTTACTATCATCTACAGTTTCCTTTCTATTTGTTGGCTTGTTTTTTGCCGAGCTCCTCCCACTAGAATGTAAATTACACAGAGGCAGGGATTTTGTCTATCTTATCTATCAATACATCTCTAACACCCCCATCCCCCGCACCATAGCAGGAACATTGTAAATGCTCAATAATTACTCATGTAATGAATAAATGAGCAGCTGAGATTATAGCGGGGGAGAGTTCTTCAAAGAGAGGTAAGAGTTTATGGAAAAATTACTGGTGGGAAAATCTTGGGGCCAGGGGTAGGCATGGCAGGTGCAGTGCTTGAAATGAGGCTGGTGGAGAGGCAAGGTTTCGGTGACCATGTCAAAGAATCTGGATCTTTTCCCAAGAAGCTCTCAAGCATCATATTCTTGGGTCCCTTCGCTTAATTTAGTCCTAATGGGAATTAAAAAAAAAAAAACACATAAAAACTTTCTATTCCTCAGAGGAAAGAAAATCCTAAACCCAACTACTCAATAATGTAAAAATGGAAATTCAAGGAGGCTGAGTGACTTGCTCAGTGCCACCCTCCTGGCTGCCGGTGTTGCTGAAAAAACCCCAGGAACCTCCCATTCCCTTTTCCAGTGCTCTCATTTACAAAATATGACACCATGGCTAAGTGCCTAATTACGCTCATAGAAAAACACCATAGAGCATTTAGTTCAATATTGCTCTAAATGCAATGACACTGAAATTTGCTTGGGAATGTTACTGTATTTCTCTCTTTTGAGGGCAATTTTTGTGTTCAGAAGCCTGTCACTTTCTTCTAATATTCTAGTTCCCAATGCATCTTCAAGTAGAATTTCTTTTAAAGAAGACTTGTGCATGGCAGTTTTATTGCTTGAAAGCTCAGTTTGTTCCAGGGATAAATCTCTGAGTAAAACAAATGGTATGTTTTCTGAAAAAACAAACAGCTATAGTTTTTCTTCTTATTTTATGTCAAAAGAGATAAAGCTAGAGAAATCAACAGGAAGATGACCTGGTTAAGGTGGTTTGGAAATCTTATCATTCAATGTAATTTACTACTAGCAATGGGACTAAATCCACCCAAAATATATGTTAAGGAGGATTTATTAAACTCAGGGATGAGATGGTAGGAAGAGAAGGAGAAAGAAGGAGAGAAAAAAAAGGAAGGGGAAGGGAAGAGAAACTCCATTTTTACATACAACATTGAAAGGCCAAGTGTCCTGCCCTTGATGGGGATAGTCCATGGGAAGCCTTGCAATTACAGAAGTAAATATTAATATTGCTCTCACTATTGAGCATCTATTCGGTGCTCATGTCTTTAAGCTTTGATCTTTACAACAACGTTGCAAGTTCATTATTATTGTCTCCATTTGATAGAAAAGAACTCTGGGACTGTTACAGGTCAAGTAGCTCCCACAGCCACAGAGCTAACGAGTGTTGGGGACGATCGTCCATCTTGGTGTCTGTTTTGTTCTAAAACCCAGAACATTTTCCTTAGCTGTGCAGCCTCTGGAAACTGCCACAAGCGTGGCCACTCCTGCCAAGATCAGCTACAGGAATCTGTCTTCAGTGTACTACTTTAAAATAAACAAACTACCCACATCTTATCTCCAGGAGATGTCTCTTCTCAGGTTGTTTTTGTGCATTCTCTACCTCTATCCCTTCTGAACATCCCTTGCCAATGTGACCATTAGGAATTACACAAGCTCAAATTTAACTATCATTTTCAATGCCTGGACAGGGAAAAACTTTCTCTTAGTTAAGAAATATATTGTTGCCAGTCGTTTCCGGAGAAGTAACTGACTCCTGGATGGCAGACCCCTTGCAAATGTCTTGGGACACCACAGGAGACAGACAACCAGACAAATTGAAAGCAAGAGAGCCACAACTTCAAATCCTAATCGCTTTCGTTCACAGCAGATGTAAGTTTCAGAAGTGCAGCCTGCAAGATTCTTGTGGGTAGCAAAGATAAGATCACTCACATAAACCATGGATTTGCCATCTGGAGTGCATTCTCTGAAACTTGCATTACCTAAGTAAAAAAAAAAAAAAAAATTTTCTTGGCAAAATTCTTCTGTCCTGTTGCCATAGACATAATTGCATTTTTTCTCTTTTTATTGTGTGTGCTTTTTTTTCAACTTGACCTATTTCTGGGACATATTTTAGAAATGGAAAGAAAATTTGAGTTGATGTGATATACCATCTGGTTTTCCATGATAAATAGGTTATATTTATTACCTTTATATTTTCCCTTCTTTTTCCTTTAATTATTAGTAATAGAAACCCTTTAGAGTGTGTTTTAATTTTAAATATTAGGTCAATATATTTTGATATTTCACATTTGTAAAATTAAATTTGTATCCCTGAGGCAACTTATCTATTGGAGTTGCTAAGGCAACATCAGCTGTTTTTGATATTAAGGGTAAAAGAACATAAAAAATTCTATTTAAATAATTTAATTAGTCAAATATTTTCTATGAGAAGATTTATCAAAAATATTTGTGAAGCCTGGATTCGCTGGCTTTAGTATGGGTTCCAAGGATTATTTATGTATGTATGTATGTATGTATGTAGGTTCCACACCAAGGAACTTTTAAAGTGCAGAGTTCATTTTATTATTTTCACCAGATAAACAGAATTTAAATTTCTCAAATTCTACTGTGGGTGCATATGTGAGTTAATGTGTTCTTTGCAATTGTTTAAGTCTTATTATTTGTCAAACTACAAAATGCCCTGTTTGAGGGAAGAAATAAGGCATAGCTGTAGATAATCATATTTTAGAGATTTCCTTGTCAATGATGTAAGAAAAATAAAATCTTGATGTATACATACACACACACTCCTAATTTCTAAACAAATAAAAATTAACTCTATTGCCTCTGAAATTGACCAACAAAAATAAAATTCTCAGCAATTGAAAATAATAAGAAAACAAAAATATTTGACCACATAAACCAGGAGTGTTCAAAGAATCTTTTTGTCTTTTTTTTTTTAAACAGAAAACTTTTCTTTTTATTTTGCATTATTCTTAAACACCCAAGATGAAGCTTATAAAAAAACAATAGGCACTCAATACATATTTGTAGGTTGACCTATGGAGTCTATCCACAAAATAACCCAAATGGCTTAAATGACAAAGTAAAAGATTTGATAGGAAAAAATATAATCTTCTTTGGTAGCCTGACAAAAAGCAAATAGAATCAAAATAAAATTCAAATTGGTTCTTTTTGTCTTTTAATATATTCACTAGGTTATTTGATATTGTATTATGGAGAAAGAGCAAAAATGTCTAGTTCTATATTTTAAAATAAGCCCTGCATTTTATATTTTTTGACATAAGTACTCATGTGGAGAGAAAATACCTTAGCATAAACTTTGTAATATAAAAAACTCAAATTTCAGATTCCAATTATGTCAACAAAGAGAGTCTAACAAATTGCATATGTGAGAATATTGTTTCTTTTAAAAACCTCAAAGGTTTTTGGTTCTTTTTATGTAAATGGAATTAATCATTACATAATGAGAGTCGGACCAGTAATTTTATTGACTTTATTTGTTTAGTTCCATTGATATTAGTAGGATTTTATCAGCAAAAAGTTTTAGTAATGCTTTGTTGTTTAATATGAATAACAGAAACTCAATAATTATTATGTCTACTTTCATTGGACCTAGACCCCAGATGTCTAAACAAACATTTTTCTTTAATCCTTAGACAAATTCTCTAGGGTAGTTATGAATCTTATCATACAAATGAAAAAACTAAGCATACAGAAGTGAAGTAACCAGCTAAAGTCATGCAGTTCATGAATCAACCCCAAGATCAATTTCAAAGCCTGGGCTTTTACCGCCAAATTGTCTTCCTGTAAGCTCAATGCTGGTTTTCTGTCAGTGTCCACTATTTTAGTGTTAATTTCAGGTTACATTGCATGTACTTATAGTCTCTTCTCTACTTGGATCAGTCAGGAGACACTAGAATTTGCTGTGGTAACAATTTTAACTCTGAAACATTCATGCCTTAAGATAACCAAGGTTTATTTGTCAATCACTCACAGGCACTGTTGGGTGGATGGCATGAGCCCCGCTCCACAGGTCACTAAAGGTCCCCGTGTGCCAGAGGCTTCACCACATGGGGCCTCAGAGGTGCCACATAAGACTGGAGAGAGAGAGAGAGAAGATAGGGAGAGAGCATGGAGAAGGCACAGACTTTTCAGTGCCTTAGCCTGGAATGACACAAGTCACTTCTGCTCACATTTCATTTTCCAGGACCACCTAACTCCTAGGGCCCTACTTAACTACAAGGTCTTAGGGAAGACTAGTTTTTCCTCACATAGGGGGGAAAAAAAAAGGAAAAACTGTTTATTGGTGAACACTAGTGGTGTCTATTATAGCCTTCCTATTATATGCTAATCGATTAACATTAAGAGGTCTTTTAAGTATTCATTGATATAACTAAAGAATTCCTGCCAGATTATTTAAGGCAAAGCACATAGACAATATAACAAATGATAGAATGTGAAAGAAGCCTTGAGGAAGTACAAAAACACAAATAAGCAAAAGAATGGAATAGATGAAGGAAATAAAAGCAAACATGATCCTAAGAAGATATTGATTAGAAAATAACATAAAGGCAGAATTAACTGAAAAAAAATGGTATCAGCTCAATTAAAGAAAAAAAACCCAATTACAATACATGCTGTGGGAACAAGTCACACTTCATCTAGCGAGTTCAAGTGTGAGTAATTCTGTATGAGACAAATAAAGACAAAACGAGGGAGATGAAATCAAAGATTTAAAGATAATAGCGTGTATTATCTTAAAGAGATTCACTCCAAAATATGAAAGTATTAAAGTCAGTTAATTAAATGTCCACTAGGAAAGAGTACTAAAATATATGTGACGAAGGCAGCAGGAATGATTTAATAAAGGCATTCATGAATTTTGGAATAACAGGGGAAAAAAAGAATCAATCACAAATTCTCTAGACATGGTTTTTGGAAAAGAGCAAGCGGCAGCAATAATAATAATTTCAAGGACAAGAATGAATTTGATAATTCAAATAAAGAAAAAAAAACCCCACACATCCTCCAAATTAACAACGAGAAGGTTGTTATAAAGGATATTAGGAAAAATTTTTAAAAAATTTAGAAACACATACTTTTCTCAACTAACTAATAAAATCTGAAATCCACGATGAAATGTCATTGTTGGTAAAATGTAAATTGTATCATCTGACCCAAGAAGAGAAACATATCCAGAGTCGAATAACTGCAAAATAAATTGAGAAAGTTGTCGAGAGATATCCTTGAACAGTAGTTGAAATCCAGATAATTTCAAGTGTGGATTCTTTCAAATCGTCAATAGAACTAGAAGAATTCTGTTATTTAAACTGTGTCTGATCTCAGAAAGAGAAGGAAATCTTTCCAATTATTTTGTACAGTGAGAATTACACATACACTGGAATCTGACAAAGATAACATAGAATTTTAAAAATTGCCTATGAATATTGGTGCAGAATATATGACATATTTCCAAATATTAATACAATATAATAAAATATTTTAAAATTTTGCATTCACAAGTGGAATTATTCTTAGGATGAAGGGATAGTTTATTATCGGAAATCTTTTAATATGATGAATTGTATGAAGAAGTTACAAGAGAAGTCATATGATCTTATCAATAGACACTGAAAAGTATTTGCTAAAATTCAGTACCAATTTCTTCTTAAAATCCATGAAGAAAATAGGAATAGAAGGATACTTCCTTACATACTAAATCTTATTATGTTTAAAAAAGCATATACATGAATGTCCGTAAATGATAACACTGTATCATCCTGGCTTTGAGATGCCAAGAAATTAACTGAAAAACCAATAGAAAAAGTAAGAGGGCTCAGTAAATTGCCAAATAATCTAAATAATTTAAATAAGTTGCACAATGCTCTAAAAACCTCCTAAAAATAGCCAGATAGAAAGGAAATAAAAGAAAAAAGATGGTTAGCTATAATAATAATAATAAATTAAATTTCCAAGGAACTTTAAATAAATGTATAACATGCATAAATATATATAAACTATTGGCTTTATTAATAGGTAGAAAAGGAAATTTCAATAAAAACAGAGATATTCTCTGTTCTTCATTGAGACACTTAAAAGACACTGATTTTACTAAATTAATCTAAACACTCCATGCAATCCCAACAGGATGTTTGGAACTCTATTAAAATGGTTATGAAATTTCTCTGGAAGAACAATCATGGGAAAATTTTAAAATATAATAGTAATGTGCTATGTAATAATAAAACAGTGTGGTACTGGCCCATAATGGGCAAATCAATAGAAAGGACCAGATAAAAAAGATAAGACTTAGTCTCCATGGGATAATTTTATCTTAGAGTATATAGTAAAAATGGCATTTCAAATCAGTGGCAGATAGATTATTCAATAAATGGCATTGAGATAACTACCTAGTGTAATAGGAAAAAAATAGTCTACAGTAGCATGTACCTAAAGCCTATTGATTTGGCTTTCTAGGTTTTTTGTTGTTGTTGTTGTTGTTGTTGTTTTCCCAATCCCTCCTCTTCTCCCTTCATTCCTGCTAGTAACTAAGTGAAGCCATCATCAGTTCTCTCTGGAACTACAAGAATAATCTTTTAAGTCCTCTCCTGAATTCCATTTTTCTGTATGAATTAACATGTAAATAAACATCAAAATGAACAATTCAGAGTTTAAAAAGGTAGAACTTCAGAGAAAGAAATTTATATTAGTAGGAATTTTCAAAAAAGTTTTCTGAGACAGGTTAATCATTCCATAATTTTGTTTATGGATATGTTATAAGGGCAATATTTTAACATCTCATCTATTAATTGATTAGGCAGGCCTAGAGTGAAATTATAATATGTGATATAGAAAGGCTTCTGTGTTCAAATGTAATCATCCCTGGATTGTTCTCTGATTTCACAAGAAGAAATAAACTTTGGTGTGAATAATATAAAACAGTAGGTGATATAGAAGCATTTATCTTGCTTTGGGAAAAGTTATATGCTATTTTTGGAAGTAGGTTTTTCTTTGTAATAATCACATTTCACATAGGGTCACGTTAAAATTTATTGCATTTTCTGGGTGAGGGGCTAGACCTTGGAACTCACCAAGTATGGTCTTCCAAACAGCTGTTTTATTTCCTGGGGACTTTTATGGTTTATGCAGAATCCCAAGCAACACCCCCAGAACCAATGCATTGGAATTGGAATTTTCATAAAATCTCCATGACATTCTTGAGAACATTAATGTTAAGAATTAAATATTAATTTAGTTTTCAAATAATTTAAGATTGTCTTCTGGGACAATCCAGTTTAATCTGCTATTTGACATTTTCTTTCTACAACACGTAAAGCCACCGAGGATATTCAATTCAGTGTGTCTTTCTGACTACCTCTTTTCTTCTCTGTCCTTTCACTAAATTTAGACATTACTATATATTACAGAAAATGAGAACTGACAGACAATTTCCTCCTCTTCTTCTATCATATCAAGTTTTATCAAGGATCAACTGTAATCATCCAGAATACATATGCTAATATCATATGAGAAGTAGTGTATTTTTCTTCTTTCTAAAAGAAACTATACAGGCATATCTTGGAAATACTGCCGGTTCAGTTCCAGATCCTCACAATAAAGTGAATATCAAAATAAATCAAGACAAATGAATGTTTTGGTTTCCCAGTGCTGTAAATGTTGGGTTTATACTACACCACAGTCAATTATATGTACAATAGCATTATGCTTAGAAAATGTACATACCTTCATTTAAAAATTTTTATTCATAAAAAATGTTAACCATCATCTGAGCTTTCAGCATGTTGTAATCTTTTTTGCTGGTGGAAGATCTTGCCTCCATGTTGATGGCTGCTGACTGATCAGGGTGGTGGCTACTAGAAGCTGGGGGCGCTGTGGCAATTTCTTAAAATAAGACAACAATGAAGTTTGCTGCATCGATTGACTCTTCCTTTCACGAATGATTTCTCTGTAGCGTGTGATGCTGTTTGCTAGCATTTTACCCACAGTAGATCTCTCAATATTGGAGTTGGTCCTCTCAAGCCCTGCCACTGCTTTACCGACTAAGTGTATGTCATATTCTAAATCTTCTGTTGTCATTTCAACCATCTTCACAGCATCTTCACCAGCAGTAGATTCCATCTCAGGACACCACTGTCTTTGCTCATCCATGAGAAGCAGCTCCTCAGCCGTGAAAGTTTGATCCTGAGATTGCAGCCGTCCAGTCACATGTTCAGGCTCCCCTGCTGCTTCTAGTCCTCTCGCTGTTTCCACCGCATCTGCAGTTCCTGCCTCCACTGGAGTCCTGAGCCCCCCAAGTCACCCATGAGGGCTGGAATCAACTTCTTCCAGCTCCTGTTCATGTTGATATTGTGACCTCTTCCCTTGAATCATGGATGTTCTTAGTGGCATCTAGAATGGGGAATCCTTTCCAGAAGTCTTTTAATTGACTTTGCAGAGATCCATCAGAGGAATCACTATCTATGGCAGCTATTGCCTTATAGAATGTATTTATTGAATAAGACTTGAAAGTTGAAATTACTCCTTGATCCATGGGCTGCGGAATAGATGGTCAGTGAGCAGTGGCTTCAACTTCAAGTCACCACCTGCATCAGCCCCTAACAGAAGTCAGCCTGTCCTTTGAAGCTTTGAAGTAAGACATTGACTTCTCCCTTTCTAACTTTGAAAGTCCTAGATGGCATCTTCTTCCAACAGAAGGCTGCTTTTTTTCTGCATTGAAAATCTGTTGTTTATCGTAGTCACCTTCATTAATGATCTGAGCTACACCTTCTGGAGAACTTGCTGCAGCTTCTCCATCAGCACTTGCTGCTTCCCCTTGCACTTTTCTGTTATGGAGAGAGCAGAGCATCTTAAAACTTGTGAACCAACGGCTCTTAGCTTCAAATTTTCTTCTGCAGCTTCTTCACCTCTCTCAGCCTTTGTAGAATTAAAGAGAGTGAGGGCCTTGCTCTGGATTAGGCTTTGGCTTCAGGGAATGTCGTGGCTGGTTTGATCTTCTATCCAGACCACTACAACTTTCTCCAGATCAGAAATAAGACTGTTTCACCTTCTTATCATTTGTGTGTTCACTGGAGTAGCATTTTTAATTTCTGTCAAGAACTTTTTTTTTGCATTCACAACTTGACTGGCACAAAAAGGCTAGCTTTCGGCCTATCTTAGCTTTAGACATGCCTTCCTCACTAAGCTTAATCATTTCTAGCTTTTGATTGATTGATTGATTTTTTCAGCGCAAAACAAAAAAGGGTCATTTTATTAAAGCCATGGGCAGAAAGAGCTGCCCTGGGATTGTGAGGAGTGACTGATTATATACTTTTTAGTTAATGCGGGTTGGGGTAGGTAAGTCCCTAAGGAATTTGGAAGCAAGGCTACCAGTGAGAGACATAGCACTCTTCCTCTTGCTTGAGCACTTAAAGGCCACTGTAGGGTTATTAATTGACCTAATTTCAATATTGTGGTGTCTCAGGAAATAGGGAGGCTCAAAGAGGGACAGCAGTTAGTGGCCCAGTCAGAACACACAAAGCATTTGTCTATTAAGTTCGCCGTCTTGTATGGACACAGTTCGTGGCACCCCAGAACAATTACAATAGTTACATCAAAAATCACTGATCACAGATCCCCACAGCAAATATAATAATGATGACACATTTTGAAATATTGCAAGCATTACCAAAATGTGACTCAGAGACACCAAGTGAGCAACTGCTGTGGGAAAAATGGTGCCGATAGACTTACTTGACACAGGGTTGCCACAGATCTTCAGTTTGTAAAAAAAAAAAGCAAGATCTGCAAAGTGCAATAAAGGAAGTGCAATAAAAAGAGGTACACCTCTATTTTACTTTTAATCATTTCAAGCTATATTTCATTGCTAACTCAAGACTATTTTCTCCTGTTGCCAATGGCACTTTAAAAAAAAAAGATTTTATAGTGCAAAGCATTACACAGACATGAAAACATTGGAACAATTTGTTTCACTATGTCAATGTGCTACTCCTTACAACATCTACAATATCTATCGGCAACTGTGATTTCACAGTTTATGAATGACCTTGAAAGCAGTGCAAACTGGAATTATATGTCTCAGATTCTGAGAATATGCTCTAAATGTGTCCATTATATTTAAATATACATAAGTATACATATATTTTTTTCTCCCCCAGAAAAGACATATTTTTTTCATTGCATTTTACCTCTTCACTCAAAGTAAACTTGGACAATAATTACAGTGTGCTTTTGAGGGATAAGCATTTTTCTAATCTTTCTACTGTTGTCACAGCAGGAAATTGCTTGTTGGTATCATATATTTTGTTTAAAAGCAGACGATCTACTCAATAAGATAGATCATGGCCATATGTTGGTAGCCTAAAAAAATTCATAAACAGAAAATATATTGTGTAAGATACTTACAAAATTGTCCAAGCTGCCATTATTACAAGGGTTTGTCAAAGGTAAACATAAGATGTATATATGTTGTTCTTCTGAATCTCAACGTACACAATGATTTTTATTCTTTCTAACAATACCTCTCTTTCAACACTGGAGAGTTTTTCTCAATGTATTTTCTTAGACTACACAAGGGGGAGGAATCTCTTTGTGTTCCAAAGGGAAAATTCAGACTGTGTAATTCCTGGAGAGGCGGCATTGGGACGTTATGGAGGGGAGAAGGCAGCAAGTGTTGCAGGTCTCCAGGACCCAGTGTGGGGGCACTGGCTGAGTCAAAGGAAGGAAATGGCATCACAAACAAGGCCGTCAATGGACAGTTAAATTCTACCTGCAAATTTCCATTCGCTCTTTTAGCAACTATGTATTGAACACCTGCATTGTTCCAGGCTCCATTCTAGGTACTCCAGACAAAGCCCCGAACAAGACAGAAAAAGTTGTCTGACCTCAAGAAACTGTTATTCTAGTGGAAGAAGACCCAAATAAATGGAAAAAAAAGAGAAATATGTAGAATATTCGGTAATACCAGTTATGGGGGAAAAAAATAGAGCAGGAAAGGCTCACAGGCAGTATTAGGAGGGGTTTCTCTAAATACAGTGGTCAGTCACTTCAAGAATCTGTTCAACACTATCTCTTTGGCAGAGTTCTTATCTGTTTTGTGAGATGGATGCTGGCAAAATGAGAGACATAGAGTCCTGTGTTTCAAGACTAATTTCTTTTTCATTTTTTGTTCATTTACCCATTTCGCTTCTTAAAAAATATGTATGCTTCATGGTATAATGGCTCTCCTCACAATCCTTTAAGGGTTAACCATCTTTCTTAGTGTAAAATCCACAGTCCTTACCATGGCCTACAACATTGTTACATGATCTGATTTGTTGCTGACAGTTTGGCTTCATCACCTACATTCTTCATGCTCACTCAATTCCAGCCACCATGGCCTCCTTGCTATTCCTTAAACACACCAATTCCTGTCTGAGGACTTTTGCATGGCTGTCTCCTTTACCTTGAAGTTTAGTCCTCCGGGTATCTGAATGGCCTGTTCTCTGGCTTAGTTTTGGTCTTTCTTCAATAGGACATCGTCAGAGAAGCCTTTCTGGAACCTTCTAACTAGAAAATACCCACCCCTCCCAACCCTATAAATCTACTCTCGTGCTGGGTCTCAATTCTACTCATAAACAGAGACTGAATATTTACATCCTTAAAGTGGATAGTCCATATACAATCTCTCCATGGAGGTGACACTCAGGCTGAGAACAAAATGACACAGATAGATTCAGTCATGTGCATGACAGGAGGAATGCTTTCTAGGCAAATGGAAATTGATGAAAGAAGTCTAAAGCTTGACAGGGTTGAATTTCAAAAAGGTCAGTGTGACTGGAGCCAGGAGGACAAGGGGCAGCAAGTTTTTAGATGAGGTTACAAAGGCGGGCAAGGGCCAGACCATATAAGAACAGTTTAGATGTTACCATATATCTGATGGGAGGACCTCATAGAATTTTAAGCAGGGTGGTAGTATGTTCAAAGGATCACTTAAGTCACTTTAAGTGAGCCTGGTGTTCTGGGGAAATATGGTTAAAATGTAATCTTAGTGTCGAAACAAAATGAAAGATATCAATTAAGCAAGAAGTATTTATTGGGTATCTTCTATATGTTCTTCATTCTGTAAGGCACCAGAGGGACACCTCATATATCCTTACATAGATATTCCCACATAAAGATATATTAGACACATTTCTATCCTTATAGCGATGCAAGCTAACTGGCAGTATTACTAAAATCATAAATTGATTGTAGGGCATTTAAGTGTTAGACTTGATGACTTTGCCAATAAGAATTGGGGAAAGAGGATGATCGGTGTGAATGTTAATTGTCAAATAATAACTCATGATCATTTGCTAGGTTCTTTTCTAGTTTAATTACTGTCAGCTGTCAACAAATTCATTCTTTGTCACTGAAACACAATAGTGAGAAAAATTAACATAGTTCTGCTCTTCAAAGAGCTTGCAGTCTAGTAAAGAAAAAAAAATTAAAATGTTTTCTTCAAAAATGCATGACTTCAAACTGTAATGATTATTATAAACAAATATTCCACTGTACTATGAAAACATTTAAGGTGCCTGATTTAATCCACGTTATCAGATGAGACTTCTGTGCTCAAGTATTATTTGCGTTGAATCTAAATGCAGAGCAGGAAGAGATGATGGGGATAGGAGGAGAGGGAAAATCATTGCTTGCAGAGGAACATGGGTGAAACCCCTGAACTGGTGGAAGCTTGGTGTCGTTGAGAAATTGATAGAAAGCCATTGCGACTGGAAGGCAGAGATGCCGTGCTAGAGAGAATCAGGTAGAGGTCAGCCTAATAGGTCTTTGGAAGCCATGTTAAAAGCAATGGAAAATCACTGAGAGATTCTAAACGGGGAATGCCATGATCAGATTCTCATGTTTTAAAGATCCTTCTGGCTAGGTTTGGGTGAAAGTAGGGCAGGCTTGATAGGTGTAGGGGGTTTTTTTTTTTTTTTTTTTTGTAGGCGGTTCTTATAGTGCCCTTTTTATATGGATATTTTATAATCACATCAAACTAAAGAGGGCTAAACTGTAGACTGGAATGGAATGCTGGTGGTGGGGATGTTGGGAAGCAAGTAAATTCAAGATTATAGAGGTGGCTGGATGAATGGAGAGGTTAAAACCAACCAGACGTGGTGGTATATGACATGAAGGCTTGAAGAAGATGGGAATGTCAAAGATGACCAGTGGCTCTCTGGTTTGTGTAATCAAAAGAAGGGGCGCCTGGGTGGCTTAGTCAGTTAAGCTTCTGCCTTCAGCTCAGGCCCTGATCTCAGGGTCCTGGGTTTGAACCCCACGTTGGGCTCCCTGCTCAGCGGGAAGTCTGCTTCTCCCTCTGCCCCTCCCACCGCTTGTGCTCTCTCTCTCACTCACTTTCTCTCTCACAAATAAATAAATAAAATCTTAAAAAAAAAAAAGATGATGGCACCCTTCACTAAGATAGGGCACTGCGTAATATCGTGTTGATTTTTTTAAAACAATATGTTGTTCTAGTCTCTGCACAGTGACCTTGTAAAGTCAAATTAAGCTTTAAAGACCACACTGTCTTACAGGTATTGCTTATTTTTAAGGACTTTATGTTTTAGATACAGTTTTTGCATTTAAGTCAGATACATTCTCTATAAACAGAAACTTTTTAATACTTGGCTGCATTTACATACTTATTTGATATGTCTAGCAGATTAATCTTGTTAATTTCCTCACAAAAGCATATTTATCAATACCTTCTTTCCATGAAAATCTTCTTCTTCTTATCTAATAATTATAATTGATGAGGACTAAGGTTTTTTTGCCTCAAATCTGACCTCTGTCTTCTCACTCTTTAAGCCATCTGTATCCTTGGAGTGCAAAGGGGGACTTTTATTCAATGAGTGGTACACATTTACTGCTTTTGTACATTAATTTCCAGCTAATGAAAATTTAAGGATGCTGAGATCCTTTCTTACCATCTCATTTTTTCACATTATTTCCAGATAGCACGTCTTTCTTTTAAGTGAAATTCACAGTGGCATTTAGCACTTTCACAGTGTTGTACAAACATCACCTCTATTGACTTCCAAAATAGTTTCATCACCCCCCAAAAAAGCCCCATAGACATTAAGCAGTTACTCCCCATTTCTTCTCCTTCCCAGCTCCTGGCATCCACTAATTTGTTTTCTGTCAATAGCATGTTACTTTAATAGTTCTTATTAACACTCACTTTTAACTGTAAAAAATATTATATTTCCTCAGAATACACTAACATTTAATAATATGAAAATTTTACTCTAGAAAATTTGAAAACCTCACCAGCATAAAATTAACATTCAGATCTAATATGCAAATTCTAATTGAATACACAAATTTAAATCTTTCAATTGTTTTAAATATTCAGATTCATTCAACAAATATTAACTGACACCTTCTTTATGTTAGGGATTGTAAGGATAAAAAAATAATATAATACATGGTCTTTACAGGCAGGGTATAAGTTTCAGTAAATTTACTTTGAGCAGTCAGTTTAAATTCAGGCAGTAGTAAGTTTAAATTCAGAATCCCTCTTATTTCACAGGTGGAGAAACTGAGGCCCAGATTCTAGGAAATGTTTCCAAGTCATGCACTGTCTCACCCAGAAGCTATTTGTTAATCAGGGGTGTTGGAGTTTTATTGCCAGAGTCTATGCAATAGAAAAGGTTCAAAGGATTGATTCCGTCCGGCAGTCTGCTATAAGCATGATGGGTATACCGGGAAAAAAAGAATCTAATTGTCTAATGGGATAATTTCAATGGTTTAACTGGAATAATCTATATCCTAAATAAAATTTAAATGCTGTTTCCAAGAAGAGTGCATTTCAAAGTATGGGGACTAGAGTACATCTTTCGTAGATAGATAGATGATAGATAGATGATAGATAGATAGATAAATAGATAGATGATAGAGATGAGCAAAAGGAGAATTCCTTTTCTACTTTGTCATTTTTCAAAAAATAAGGGAGGAGGCAGAAGAAATTTACTGACAGGATACTAGGCATCTCCAGTATTTTTTAAAAAGCTGCAGAGTCCTATCACTTAAACCCAAGGACTTTTAGGCTCTGTATCTCTCCTTTCTCAATGTCATACTCCTGGGGGAGAATTTGACTTGCTCGTCTTGGGTCAGGTGTCTGCCAATGGATTGATCTAGTATGGTAAGGGTTAGAAGGACAAGGAGAACAAACTTTGCTTTGGGGGAATTTTCCACCCAGTACAGGAGTCTTTTCTAGAAAAGGGACAATAATGTCAGTACGATAAAATGCTCAAGAGGTTTCTATTATGAAGATATTCATGTGCAACTGAAAAATATATTGTTTTAAAAAGGATGCAACATTAGAAGGGTCAGACAGCCCCATTTGGAAATTAAGTAACTTAAACCGTCAGACAAGGAAAACCAAAATCAAATAGCTTCAAAGCTACTTACACAATTACCAATTTGATCAGAGATACAAAACTGTAATGAAATTTTTCAATGCATTGTAGCTATGCTTTTTCTGTAATTTGAGTTATATATTTTAGAAATTAGAAAATCATAAAAGAATACTGATGCAAAGTTGCAGATATTACATTTCTGGATTGAAAAATATGATTCCTAAATGACATGCTGATCATATTCTTATCACTTTGATCTCTGGTGAAAACTGTTAATTTCTTCTGCCCATATTAGCCAGGCGGGATGAGCTGCAAGCTTAGAACATCTTTCTTTACCTCAAGATCTGGAGAAAGGCCTGAACAATTTCCTTTTTTACCTCCTGGCAGCCTGGATGGTACCTAAGTCATGGCAAGAAACAGAGGATGAGCACTGGACCCTGTCGACGGGCTTCAATAACACAGCTCTGGTTTTGTTTTTCTCACTGGCTTCTACTTCAGGCTTAGCTTGAAGACCAGGCTCTGCTGCTTAAAAATAGTCAAGATCATAAGGAAGAGGAGAGTCGCAGAAGTTTTCATGATAGGGGAAGAGATTGAGATAGGCCTAGAAAAACACAGGCAAGAAGGGGAGACACAACTCCAGGCAAAGGGAAGAGTATGAATGGAAATTAATCAAGCAGGTGTAGAGAGGTAGAGATAGAAAGAACTTTCCTAAACATCCACTAGTCACCTTCTCCATCTTTTGGCATGCTTTTCTTTTTCAAGACAGTATCTAGGATTAAGGGAAAGAAAAGTAAGTAGGGCCTGGAGTCAGAAAACCAGGATTTAATTATGGTTGTGCTATGCAATGACTAACATTTGACAAATATTTACCCTTATAATCCTCACTTTTCTTATTTGCCAAAGAGATCTTGTAATAACACATGGTTTATAGGGCTGGCATTATAGAGCTTACACCCAGTAGGGAATAGAGGCAACCAAAAAACAAACAAGTAAATGTATACCATGCTAATTTGTGATAAGGGTTGTCAAATACAGGAGAGTGAAGGTGGTTTGCTTGGGCAGAACCGTGGAAGAGGGTGTGATCCGAGGGTCTCTGAAAGAAAGGCATTGGAGTAGATGTCAATGAAATCATGGACCAAGCCATGCAGTTTTCTAGAGAAAGAATGTTTCCAGCAGAGGGAATGGTAGATAAAAAAAATCCCTGAAGTGGGAGCACATTTGGCATAACCTAAGAACAGTAAGGAAGCCAGAGTAGCTGATGCAGAATGACCAAAGGTTGAAAATGGCATCAGAGAGGAAGTTGAGCTGAGGATGGGGGACAGTTAAAGGAAGGTCTTACAGGTTGTGGTGAGGACTTTAGATCTTACCATGAGACATATGGGAAACCGTTGGAGGGTTTTGAGCAGAGAAGTGACATAAAATAGCATATTTTAAAGAAACTATTTGGGCTATTCTTATGGACAATAGACAGCATGGGTAGAAGAAGCAGGGGTACCATTTGGAAGGTTATTGCAACAATTCAGATGAAATATAATGCTATTCCACAAATTTTATTTGCCAACTGTAATATGAAATGTTATCATTGTATTTTCTTTTTTCTCCATTGCAACCCAAGAAACCCAGTTTAGCTGTGAGCATTTTCCCCTACTTCTTGCTAGATCCAGGAAAAGAAGGGGAAGAGAGAATTGGCCCACAGAATGCAATTCCCCTTAAAACTGACTTTTTTAGAAAACTAACTTATCCAGGCTCTGGTCTGTCCTACTTGACAATGATGCATAGTTGCTGGTGCTTGAAAATGGCTGGGATGCCAGAAATCACAAGGTGGTATTTTAGATTTTGCTTGTTTGTTTCACAAGTACAGAGTTTTCTTTGTTGGATAGAGGCAAATAAAGAAACATTAATTTCTCCTGGGCCAGATTCCTTTTACACATGCATCTGTAGTGAGAAGCACCTTGCTTAGGAAGAACTGTGACCTCAGAAAACTAGGGGAAAAAAAGCTGGGTTAAAGAACAGCTTATTATAAACTTTATGAAAACATTATCAGTTTAAGAAAAACATAGTATAAGATGATAATTTTTAAATAGCATATTAGTCCTTGCACTACTTGGTTTTAATAGGTTGTAGACAACACAATCATAAATCCATGGAAGCCATAAGCTATTGTGTTGTGGTTGTTTCTGGTAGTTACTCAAATTTCAAAATAGGACAACTTTTATAAAGATTGTTCTGTCTTCTTGTCTCTATTTATTTTACTGTTCAGTGTTTTGCAAAGGTGAACAAGGAAAAGATTCTTCAGTTGTTTCTTTTTCTATCCTTAACATAGATCCGATTTAGGACAAAAGCTTTGATACAGGGCTGGCTTAAACGCCACATATACCCAAACCTATGATCTTCTAAAGTTCCAGGTTCAGGGAAAGCCGCAGTGAAGAATATTATTTTGGACACAGTTTCAAAAACTGCAAATAGTTCTGTTGTTATAAAATAGAGTCACCTCATTTGCCCTTCGTTTTAAAAGAAGCTGGGGATGATTTTAGAAGTTATTTTCCATAGCTAGTCAGCGCTCATTGGCATTCATCCTGTCACTGCATCTTACGATATTTGCCACTGAGACCTCTACTTTACAGGAAGCCACACTTCCAAAAAAATTGCCATTTCCCAAGTTTCACTAAAATGACGCAGTGACTGCCTGAGCTTTTGGACGTTGTTGCCAAACTGCTCTCATTTCTCTACAATCTCCCTTTTAATGAAAATTGGAGCTGCAGATATTCCATTTCTAGTTGGACTGCCTGCAGAGTAATTTTTTTGAATAGACAGTTACTACTCCAGGTACTCTGCCATTTCTCCAGTAAAGGCAATTATAGGTCATATAGGCACACAGATGGGAGTGGGGAGGGAGAGTAGGGGCATAAAAATAGGATCAAGATAGAGATAAGGATCAGTAAAGGAATCAGTATAGGTATGTAACTTCTGTTTCTGTATTTCCTATAGAAAAATTACCCTAGAAAAAGAATCCATTTTCCAATAAATGAAGCACACAAAACTGGATAAAAAACACAACTGGAAATACAGAATAAACTTTCTGTTCCTTGGAAGGGTTTATGAGTAATAAAGGCCAATATTATGGTAAATTATCTTCACGTGTATAGCCTGTGTAGATTATTGAATCTGTTTACTTGTCCTAAAGATTTCTGGTTAGAAAGAGAGCATAGGATGAGAGCAAAAGATACGAGTTTAAGCCTAATTGTATGACTTTGGTCAATCATTTAAGTGTTCATTGATTCTTGGTCCTTTATTCTTATTTTTAAACATATATAAATTTAATGCCATATATGCATATATATGAAATGTATATAAATATATACATATATCTCATAGGATTGCTGTAAGAATCAAATGGATTATAGATGTGAAAACATTTTGAAAGCGTAAAAATACTTAATATAACTATTTTGTCTGTTGATTATTACCTTAAAGAAAACTACCACATGACCTTAAGAAAGGAAGGACAGAATTGTCAGAATTTAGAAGGATAAAAATTTTATACATTGTCTTCTGGATTTGATTGTATAATTTGTACACAATTTATTTTAGTTCCTTCTAGCATATTTCCATTAAATTAAGCCTTCTTAAACTAAAGCACTTAAAAAAAGAGAGATCTATTTATCTTTCTATTGTGGACAGAATAGGAAAGATAAAAGGCAAGACTCCCGATGAATTATGCTTCGCATTAATGGCATCAGAAGCAGTAATTTATCTTAATATTTCCAGGCGGTATATATTATTGTTCAACAAATATTCACTCCCTGCCTACACCCAAGACCTCTCTGGAGAGAGCATTTCCTTAACCCTCCAATGTCGCCCTGGTCACGTACTCGTTCCATCCGGGAGTGAGAGTGTGCCAGTTCCAAACCTAGACCTTAAGAGATAACAGCTCCTCCACTGGCCTTTCTCCGAGCTTCTGATCTTCAGCATGAGAAGTATATGCGCAGGTGTTTGCTACACTTCCTGTCTGGCCCCGGAATGTGACAAGTGGAGCACAGCCCCTTCCCCAGCCTATTTGCCACTTGTGAGCATGAGGCTGAGTGGTTGAGGCTGCAAGCTACAGATCGGTAAGGTGTTGGTTCGGCTGCACTATGATGGCAGCGGCTAATTAGTATACCTCATCACGACTACCACTTCCCGAGAAAACGTCTAGAGAATATGAGACCCAAATGGACCTGCTGACTCCTTCTCCCCAATCTCATCTCTGTCCACCAGAGGGAAATTTTGAGTCTCCAGAGGAGAACATTAGTACCCAGATCACTTATCCTGTTGGGGAGCAAGAGATAAAAGAACAAAAGACCAAATGTTCCCAGTTTAGAATTTGAAGTAATTGAAAGGCCCTGAATTGAGAAAAAAAAAAAAAACCCTGGGTAAAAATCATCAGGTTACCCTCTGTGGGGAAGGAATAAAGGGGGTGAAGCAAGAGGTTATTAGTGTTTAGGGACCATCCTTCTTCCTGGAAACTAGAAAATTAGAGATGAAAGGTATGCAACACACAAACACACACACGCACACACATTTTGTGTCCTTAATACGTTGGACTTAACTATTAAGTCTATGGCCGAGCAGGGTGTGGCTATGTACCTTGGAGATGGAAGTCAGCAGTTTATTAGGCAGTCTCACTTTTAGCGGGGTTCAGGAACACTACCCCAAAATACAACACATGGGCATATCGAATACTTCAAGCTGAAGGAATTTGGGAAATGGCAGGTGCAGGAAGGATTTTGCGCACCTTCTCCTGAAGCAAGTCCTGAGCCACTCATGTGAGAGATGCCCTCCTTGTACCTGGAGGAAAGGAGCATCCTTATCTCCGAGCGTGGAGGGCCACCAAGAGGAAGGGACAGGTCTTGCTGTCCCCCCAGTTTACTACACTTCGCTCAGACCCCTTTTTATCCTACCACATTTTTTCACGACTCTCCACTCTTCATCAAACCAGCATAAAAACAGCTAGGTTTCTTCAGGGCTTTATTTCCTTAGGAAGTCTCTCCTTTTGCATAAAACTTAATTAAGTGAATATGTATGCTTTTCTCTTGTTAATCTGTCTTGGTACAGGGGCCCTAGCCATGCCCTTAGAAGGGTAGAGGATAAAGATACTTCTCCTTATACCTCCATCTTCCTACAGTCATTCCCCTGCGTGTAACCACTGCCCCTCCCTGGAATTTTCTGGTGGGCAGTAGAGATTTTGCCCAGGAAGACTCTAAAATGAGTCACTACTCTACATGAATTACACTGAACCCAAGGTAATGCTGTGCTCAAATCCAAAATCTTATTCTTAAATCGTATTTCAGATTATAACTATCCATATGATCCAACGTGGTAATGAAATTAAGACATTCCAATAATAAATAAAAACATCTCAGAGACACTGCAAATGTCTACTATAAACCTTGTCATATTACCAAATTCCTGGGGAGAAATTACCTCTAAAGTTGGAGTCTTTTTAAGTGCAAAGTTAAAGTCTAAAATAAATCCAAGTCTGATATAAAAGTCTCTTGTCGAATGAATCAAAGAAATAAAAGTCTCAAATCCATCCTCTAAAATGTCCTGTTTTGCTCAGGCTCAGTTGGGAAAGTTCTCCATGTTGGGTAGAGTTGGGGTCCCCCCAGCAGCTGAATCCTGGACTGTCCCTTCATGGAATGGGAGGTTATTTCAGGGCCTTGGATGTAAGTATACAGTCACTGACATTAGTCTAAAGAAGCCCAAAGATTTAAAAGGATGCATAAGATGTTATAGCTGTGCTCCTATACTCAAGACTGAAAAGTGAGTGACTCCAAGAAGGAGCTCTCCCAGCCAGCATTGTGACACTGTGCTCTGCTTGTCTCAGGGTGGTCACAATACTAGCCTAGCACAGGCCCAGTGGTGTCTGGGCAAAGCGCGGGGGTGGGGTGGGGGATGGAAGAAAAAATCTTGATTTTAGCCTTAGGTTATACCAGTTTGCCTGAGTCGATGACCCGCGATCTAAAATTTGTTTGGGAACAATCTAGAGATTCATCTGGGCAATTCTCATCTTAAAAAAAAAAAATCTCCTTTGTAGAAAATCCTTTAATTTCCATTTTGCCTTTGAACACTGAGTTTCTGGCACCATCAAAACGCACGGATGGTGAGTTCTATCAACACAATCTCTCACGAATATTTGTGGTCCTTTGTCCCCGTGGCTGTTGTCCCTGCCTTTTGCAGTGGACTTCCTTAAACCAGTAAAATTATCTCTTAGGAAGGTTTTCTCTGCATTCCTGCATTGGTTCAAATGGAGAAATCCCCTCCATAGATTCTTGAATGATAGCGGCTGTGCCTGCCTCTGAAGCTTGTATCCCCGAGGGCTGAGAAGGGCCAATACCTCCGCCCCAGGCTCACCTAGATTGTACACAAATTGGATTTGAGAAACCTAAAGCCACGATCAGAGTTTACATAATTAAGGAATCCAGACCAATTAGGGACCAGAAAGCAAGACGTGACCCTGGAGCCTCTAAACCAGTCACACAAACCCAAGATTTGTCCTTGCACAGGGTCCCAGATGCAGAATGGGATCTGAGTTTTCTAATATTGCCTCTCTAGGTCCAGCACTAGCAATGAAAGCCAGAAATTCACTGGTTCATAGGGACATCCATCAGCTTACTATTAAAAGTAGCAAATATTATGCTGCCTATCAGCGCATGAAAACAATTGAATCCCATGTCAGCCTACCCTGCAGTGCCAGGCCACACCGTCCCCAGGGAGCTCAGAATCAAGCTGCAACAGCCCAGGGCCTGGGAGGTCTGCCTACTGCTTGGTTAAGGCCACTTATCCCTGGGCAAACCTGATGTAACTTCCAGAGGCACCAAGGTCGGAAGCCTGCATGGCTCAGCTGCTTAATGTCTATGGCTTAAAGCTATTGGCTCAGGCTGCAGCCATTAATAGCCATGGGTACACCTGTAAAAATACAGTGTGATACACACCAGCACCACCTACTGGGGTCAAAAACCCACGTAGTCTACACTTAGTCAAGCAACAGCAAAGCTCGAAGGCACTCACTCTAACTAGCTAGAAGTCTGCATTTTTTGTTTTAAAGGTAAATGCCAGACCTTGTTGATCTTTCAGAGATTTTGGCCCATGTATCAAAACACTGCTTATTTGTGAGACTATAGTGGGTTTTCTACCACTGAACACCACCCTCCCACACTGCCTCAAATTAGAAAACCTCCCGCCCCATCCCAGAAAGCACCACCAGACAGTGGATGCCTCCTAGAGGGAGATAGTATTTAGTACAAGTTCACTGCGTGTTGAGAGTAGACCAGAGACATGCTCTCTGTAGGCAAGCCAATCCCAGGGGAAGAGGAGAGAGAAGCAAGCAGAGCTAAACCCAGTTCTTGCTGCCCAACCCACGGATGACCGAGAGGAGGTGTTGTGGGCACAGAGTACTTAGGAAAATTCAGAAGGAAGGGAAGAAGCATTATGGATCCCTCAGTGGAAGCGTCCAAAGTTATTTATTTTCTTCCTAGCATCCTCTGTTAAAAAAAACAAAACAAAACACTCTCCCACTGACTGGAAGCACGATTTCTTCCATTCCTAAGTTTACATTTATTCGTGGGCCTGCAGTTGTCTATTCATTCACCAATTCTAAGCCAGTTAAATTACAGAAGTGTTAAGTATTGTATTTTTAATATTTAACTAGGTCATTCTCTCCTCCTGCTCTTTTCCTCACATTGTTTTAATGGTTTTTATATGTTAATTTGCCCAGTTTAAAAAAAATCACTTTGTGGTATTTTGTTTGGGATCACATTATCTATTTGTCATGGAATTCTAATACAATAAACAAAAGTTTTATACCATTTACTTATTTGCATTTTCCCCCCACAACTTCTAGATTTGGAGGTCCAAAAGGGCAAGGAGCACTTCTTTTCACCTCTGCATTTCATACAACAGTTCTTGGATATGTTAAGGGATGGGAACAATAAGCATTTTACAAATATATTATTCTTTTTTAATCAGTGCTTTTTTTTAAAAAAAGATTTATTTATTTATGCTGGGGGCAGGGATCACTCACACACACGTGGGTGGGAGAGGGAGGGAATCTTCAAGCCCACTCCCCCGCTGACTGTGGAGCCTGATGCGGGGTTGGATCCCAGGACCTCGAGATCATGACTTGGGCCTATATCAAGTGTCTAACGCTTAACCAACTGAGCCACCCAGGTGCCCCTACATGAGTGCTCTTTTACAAAAAAAAAAAAAAAAGGTATCCTCTACCTAGACACCTCTGTTGCCATATTTTGTTTATTCTTCCAAACCCACCTAAAATGTAATGTCTTATGAAAAGCCTACACTTAACACCTGCCCAGTTAGTCTTAGTCTTTCCTCTAAGTCTCTGTGTTACTATTTATGCGTCTCTATTCTGTCCCTTCCCATTTTTTACTGTGTATGTATTTCTCTCTTCTAGACATATCAAGTTAGATTTCTTGATAGTGGGACTGTGATATTCATTTTTTTTTTTCACCTGGCATATTTCCTGATAATATAACATGGTTTTCAATATGTGTTTGGTAAATGAATAAATGCAATGAATGAAAATTGCTTTTGCTTTGTAATATTTATCATTATTGAAAGTAATTAAATTTTTTTGCATAATTCTTGTTTTTTTTAAATGAATGTCTTCCCCATTAGATCACAAACTTCACAGTCAGAGAGCATGACAGTCCTGTTTACCACTGTATCCTCAGGGTCTGGCACAGAGTAGCTCGTTAATAAATATTTATTGAATAAGTTAATATTATTATAAATTAATAATATTATATTAATATTATGATGAGACTACATAAAATATTCATATGAAAGGTTTGCAGAGAGAAATTGCTATACAAATGATCAACAGATATTTCAGGAAAAGAAATATCATTTTATGATGTTTTGAGGATTCAAATTCCTCCGTTTAAATGTCATCAAAAGACTGTGACCACAGGAGATGTCCTTCAGCAATGAAGTATCTTTATTTTGCTATAAGTCAAAGTATGATAGGAAATCTACCCGTAAAACATTTATAGGGTGTATATAAATAGGCTGTTAGCAATAGAAACAGCAGCCAACAGGTTTACCCTGTCAACAGAAATCTATTAACATGGCAAAAAGATAAAATAACATATAAAATGAACCATAATCCTGCATCATTTTCATTTCAATGGTCACTTCCAGAAAAAACTTTGCCATCATTGCATTTAAATGTTTATTTATGTTTAGAGTTGACTATTTATAGTTGTTTTTAATAAAGAAGGGTGTGCAGAATCATCAAAAATTTTTTAGGGATGCCTGAGTGGCTCAGTCGTTAAGCGTCTGCCTTTGGCTCGGGTCATGATTCCGGGGTCCTGGGATCGAGCCCCACATCGGGCTCCCTGCTCAGCAGGAAGCCTGCTTCTCCCTCTCCCACTCCCCCTGCTTGTGTTCCTGCTCTCACTGTGTCTCTCTCTGTCAGATAAATAAATAAAATCTTTAAAAAAAAAAAAATTTTTTTTTTTAAATGACATTCCAGGGAAACGTATCCAGAGCAGAACACTTTGAAGAGAAAGTAATTCTGAAAATACAGAAATTACAGGCTTTCTTTGAATAAGACGGAAAAGATATAGATGCCATTGTTGAATAATAGACTAGCCATGAGTCATCAGGAAGTGACTGTTAATACATTATATATTGTACTTAATATATGATCATATATATTATCCTTGTATGATTAACTGCAAGCATAGATCCTAATAGTAATATCCCAGCAAACATTTAATTTGAAATAAACCTTTCTAGATCTTATTAAGAATAAATTTAAGGGCGCCTGGGTGGCTCAGTTGGTTAAGTGACTGCCTTCGGCTCAGGTCATGATCCTGGAGTCCTGGGATCCAGTCCCGCATCGGGCTCCCTGCTCGGCAGGGAGCCTGCTTCTCCCTCTGACCCTCCCCCATCTCATGTGCTCTCTGTCTCAAATAAATAAATAAAATCTTTAAAAAAAAAAAAGAATAAATTTAAAAACTAAATTGTAAGCCCTCTTTGGAAAACTTGGTTAAGATTCGTTAATACTAATCATAGCTAATATTTATTGAAAATTCACTATGTATCAGGCACTATTCAAATCATTTACACACGTGTGTAAATAAGTGTGTAAATAATAATAAATCAAATCATTATTTGATCTTTATTATTACGTATGATGTAAGTACTGCTATTATCACCCTCTAACTGAAAAGGGATCTAAAGCTAACGTTGGTCCATGACAAGGCTTGTGTTACCAAAGTCAGCAAGTGCCAGAGCTAGAGCTCGAAATCTGTTTTGACTGTCACAGTAGATTTTAACCACTGTGCTCTATTCTGTAAAACAAACTGTTAGAATAAGGAACAGATCTGGCTGAAATCTTCATCAGAGACTGTTAAAAATATATTTGAATTTGAATACATTTTGGCATGGTATCACTTTATAGCTCCTTGCATTTTTGCATTCTTCATTCTCTCTGATGCCTGATTACCCAGATGATTTTGCTTGGTATAGTTAATCTCCCTGGCCACAGAAAACATTTGATTTTGAGACTCTTATTCTATCACATCAAAGAGGTCCAAGAGAATAGTAAATGTTGGAGAACAGGAGGGAAAATGAAAGGCCTTGGATCAAAAAAGACTAGTTGAAAATCCAGCTCAAATATCCATTTAAGGCTCTAAATAATGTCTATGTCTATATCTATCTATATATCAATCTATTAACCTCCCCATCTAAACTGGGCTTTAGTGTAGACCTCATTTAGTTTTGACAGTTGTAGCAATTTTTGTATGCAGATACCTCAATTTGGGATTACAGAAAATGGACCTGATTTAGAAGACACAGGCATTTTGTGATCTGGATTAGGAGACATCTGGTAGGGAGTAACTGAATAAAGGCACTATAATAAGAAATGCAAGTATAATTTGAGATACAGAGCTTGAAAAGGCTCAGGCTTTGGTGTCAGGATGACCTAAATAAAAATCCCAAAGTTTCTATTTAATAATTCTAACCTCTGGGAAACACCTTAGCCATTCTGTTTTACTTTTGGCTTATTGAGGTATGAGAATAGCCAAACATTCCTTCTCTCCAAGGAAGAATTTATGGAGCACTGAAATTTAGTTCATTTAATTTTTTTGTACCTTAACTTTTTGACAGGTGTAAAAATTATGATTTTGTAGTTCACTGGTCTTTTCTTTTGAATTTTTCTTTCTGCTCTTAAGCACATGAAATGATTTCATTTTCAATATTCTATTTTTCAGTTCTAGAATTTTCATTTAATCATTTGCATTGTTAATTTTTTTTGCTAAAATTCTCTATTTATTCATGCTTATTGTTCACCTTTTCAGCTAAACACATTAACATATTTATAGTAGTTATTTTAAAGTTCTTGCCTATTGCTTCTAATCTCTGGAATATCTTTGGGTCTGCTTCTATTGACCATTCTTTCTTTTGAGAATAGGTTACATTTTTGTGCTTCTTTGCATGTCTTGTAGTTTATACTCTAGATATTGTTACAATAAACAAAGAATAGTTGAGACTGAATAAATGATATTTACCCCCATTGAAGAATATGCTCCTTCCTGTAATCCATGATTGCAGTGAGTTCTGGGAGAGGTTACAGTTTGGGTAAATTTTCAGGACACCACTGTCTCCAAATAATTTGAAGATCCAATTAGAATTCTCCTGCAAGAAGGACTTGGGATTTAAGTGCCAATGAAACTCTTGTGATATCTTGGGGCTTGATAGTACTGTTTTTAGGTCACCAAAAAGCTTTCTTTGCACTCCAGCCCACTTTTTATTATTCCAGAGATTTCTCTGTCCTCTCTCTGCTCCTAAGCCTTTAGTGAGCTCTGCTATGCTCTCAGTGAAGGCTCCATGAAATTTTGGGATTTCTTTAAATCCTGTTACTTTCCCAGCCTTTGCCTTGTGGACTGGTGAAAATCCCATGGGAAAGAATTGACAGATGGGTACAGACTCACTCTGCATCTGGAGCTCCTCAAGATTCTGGTCTGCTATGCCAACCAATTATGGCCTTTAAAAGTTTGGCTGTTTTCTCCTTACCCTGCAAATCTCACCATCTATGTTGGACTTACATCTTCTCCCATTGTGTTTCCAGAGATGAACATAATAGGCAATTTATTCTCTTTTAGGAGGAGCTTATGAAGTTCTGAAATTTAGTTCCATTAATTTTTTGTGTACCTTGCCACCCTTATGGGTATTTAAAACTATATAATTTTTGTAGCTTATTCTTTTGGTTGTTCTGTTTGGAGCAATAAGCTCATGACTTTTCTACATTTTGAGTGAAGAAATCTTACCTTAACTATTCGTAGTCACTCTATGGTCATCTTTGGAATGAAAACTTTGTGAAGATTTACATATAGCATGCAAAAATTATTAAGTATGGTGTCTGACATTGGTAGGTGCTTGACAAATATTAATGTCCTATCTCCATCAAGTTGGATATCAAGGAATGTCAAGTAAGGAAAGGAACAGTTGTGTGGGTTTTGCATGATTAGCATTTGGAAGGGGTTAAATTTTGAAGACCTAGAGGACAGATTGACAGGAAGGAATAATAAAAACTGAGTTTTTGTCTGCTCCATTTATTTCTTGCAACCCATGTTTACAGAAGGCTTACTTATGGACTGTGCTTATGTTAGGGATTATTCTCCAAGAGACTTCTAAAACGGAGATCTTGTGCTCCTCTATTATTATTTTTTTAATCCTAAGACTGTATCCACTAAATTCTACAGAAACAAAGATGGTTATTTTCACTTAGGTGTTTGTTTAAAAGGAAACGGGAGATGAAATGGGGGTTGTAGAAACATAACAGAATCTGCTCAAAAGAAAACTGAACTGAGGAGTAAAACAAGGACAATGGGTGGCAAATTAAAAGAGGAGGAAGACGCTCCACAATCAAGGACAGCAGACAATCGCAGACAGTGTTTATGTCTCAAGGAAGGAAATGAGTTTATAAACACCTTCTTGTTATGGACGAGAAAAGAGCTATATAGATCAATGTTAGGATTCACGTCAGTGGTCCACACCTGGATGGATGAATTGGCTTACTGAGAAGTGGGGGAAAGATAAAACGGGGAGGCCGCATTGTCAGTTACATCTAATCCTGCCTGCTCTCTCTGGATGGTGTGCATTTGCTCAGACCAAAAAGAGTCTTTTTGTTCAAACTGCTTTTCTCTCACCAGGAGAGCCAGATGGGTGACCCCAATGGGAAGATGAAGCAAACCTTTATGTATTAGGTTGTTGATGAATGAAATAATTACATTTTGGAGGGTGTGAATTTCATATCATCCAGCTTCATTGTGAATACATGATTCACAGGAACCAAAGAAGGACAGGGAAATCAAAAGCAAAGGAAAAAAATAAGAAGAGAATCTTGGACATTTTATTTGGGTCAGTAACAAACTAAAAGCTCAATGAATTGAAATCCTGTGGGAGTGGGAGCAGGACAGAATTTATCCATTTGTGATCCTGACCTATCAGCTCTCACGTGAGGTTTCCCAGCTGCAGGCGAAATCCGTCATTGCTCTCCAGAGGCAGCAGCTGGGCTCTCATCATCCCCTCTACAATTTCCTGCTCAATCTGGGAGCATTTGATTAAAAAAAAAATGAACAAACCTTAAAGTGTATATACAGGCCACATACTTTATCCGAAAGGCCCTTTTTTTCCCCATGCCTGAGAGTTATGCTGTGTCATCCTCCACTGCAGCCACTTTATATCCTCTCCCTCCTCCTTCATTTCCTGTGTCTCCATGGAAAGAAACAGTCCATCAGAGGTCTGTATCTCTGTGTAACTCTCCAAAATTGGAAATTAAGAGTCTCTTGATTGTATGATTTTCTTTGCTGAGTATCACACCACAAAGACTCTTTTAATTACACATATTAATTCTAGCTAGTGTATCTGAGGCAATCACTACTCTAGGAAACAAAAATCCATCTTGAGTGTTTAATTTATTTGTATGTTACTGACCTTGGTAGGTAGCTATTTCATAACTTACCCTCATCAGTCTATTTGGACCATACTCCCCAAAGCTTACCTGAATCCCAACACTTATCACAATGCATTTTATTTTATCTTTTCTTTTTTTTTGAAGATTTATTTATTCATTTGAGAGAGAAAATGCACGTGCCAGCAAGGGGGGAGGGGCAGAGGGACAGAATCCCCAAACAGACTCTTATGGGGCCTGATGTGGAGCCAGATCCCAGGACCCCAGAGATCGCAACCTGAGCGGACACCCAGACAGATGCTTAACCTACTGAGACACCCAGGTGCTCCTCACATTTCATTTTAGTAGGGAGATGTGATGCTATAGTAAAAAGTACATGGGCCTTGTTATTAACAATATCAGCTCTGATATTACTTGCTTGACATTCGGCAAGCCACACTAAGATTCACTCACTTTACTTATAAAATGGGCATAATAATAATAAGGTTTCTGTTCCACATTTTGGCCATTAGGGGAATGGAGTTAGTGCCAAGCAGAAACAGATGGCACTAGACCGGCTGCCTTAGGATTTTTCCTCTTTATCTTGATTCAGTTTGTTTCCCATATTAATTTATCAATTTCTAAGCCTTCTTTGGGGCCAAAGAGGGCATCATAGTCATCCTGTCTCTCAGGACAGTGCAACTTATTCATCGTCTTTGATGCATACCTTCTTTATATTCTCAAATTGGCTCTGATTTAAATATTTGAGAAGCCTGACCTATGGAATTTACAAGAGGAAAAGAGCCAATCTCTTGTGATCTGTGAGGCTTGGTTGAGGGACACCTGAGAAGACATTCTATGTTATTTCCCAATTTAGGGTCTTTGGTGGATATTAAACAATGCCTGCCAGTGGCTGGGCATATTAGAGATCCAGAGTGAAGAAGTGGTAGAATTTATGAATTTCCAAATGAGCAGATAAAGAAGAATGAAACTTGCTACCTAAAGAATATGGTTTCTTCTTAAATTTGAAGGAAAAACCAAATGAGGAGGGACTCGAGCTTTCAAGATGGTGGTGGCACAGAGAGGTGAAGTCCCCTCTGAGGTAAAAAAGACTCCGGAATCGTCCCCTCCCTGTTTCTTGCAGTGCCAGGAATCCAGCAGAAGTGTTTTTTTTTTTGTTTTAATGAACAAGTGGGAGTGGGAGCAGGACAGATCTACATCATCAACCAAGAGTGGAAAATTTATGAACCCCACAGACAAAGCCTGAAAAGAAGCCTGGAAGAGAGAATTAAAGAAGAATAAAAAACAGTGCATGATGGTACGAGCTGCAGTTTTGAAGATGAAGGATCCCAAACAGATTATCCGGGACATGGAGAAATTGGATGAAATGGAGTTTAACCCAGTGCAGCAACCACAGTTAAATGAGAAGGTGCTGAAAGACAAGTGTAAAAAGCTGCATGAAACTTTTGAACGTGTCCTACGACTCTATGAAAAAGAGAATCCAGATATTTACAAAGAACTGAGAAAGCTAGAAGTAGAATATGAACAGAAGAAGGCTCAACGAAGCCAATATTTTGATGCTGTCAAGAATGTTCAGCACAGGGGTGCCTGGGTGGCTCAGTCGTTAAGCATCTGCCTTCAGCCCAGGTCATGATCCCAGGGTCCTGGGATCGAGCCCTGCATTGGGCTCCCTGCTCTGCAGGAAGCCTGCTTCTCCCTCTTCTACTCCCCCTGCTTGTGTTCCCTCTCTCGCTGTGTCTCTCTCTATCAAATAAATAAATAAAATCTTTAAAAAAAAAAAAGAATGCTCGGCATGTGGAAGTGGAGAAAAATGAACTATTGGGACTTCATCAAGATAAAAAGCTTTTGCACAGCAAAGGAAACAGTCAACAAAACCAAAAGACAACCGATAGAATGGGAGAAGATATTTGCAAATGACATACCAGATAAAGGGCTAGTATCCAAAATCTATAAAGAACTTATCAAACTCAACACCCAAAGAACAAATGATCCAATTAAGAAATGGGCAGAAGACATGAACAGACATTTTTCCAAAGAAGACATCCAAATGGCCAACAGACACATGAAAAAGTGCTCAACATCACTCGGCATCAGGGAAATCCAAATCAAAACCACAATGAGATACCACCTCACACCAGTCAGAATGGCTAAAATTAACAAGTCAGGAAACAACAGATGTTGGCAGGGATGCAGAGAAAGGGGAACCCTCCTACACTGTTGGTGGGAATGAAGCTGGTGCAGCCACTCTGGAAAACAGTATGGAGGTTCCTCCAAAAAGTTGAAAATAGAGCTACCATACGACCCCGCAATTGCACTATTGGGTACTTACCCCAAAGATTCAAATGCAGTGATCCTAAGGGGTATGTGCACCCCAATGTTTATAGTAGCAATGTCCACAATAGCCAAACTATGGAAAGAGCCAAGATGTCCATCAACAGAAGAATGGATAAAGAAGATGTGGTATATATACACAATGGAATATTATGCAGCCATCAAAAACCCCTGAAATCTTGCCATTTGCAATGACGTGGATAGAACTAGAGGGTATTATGCTAAGCGAAATAAGTCAGTCAGAGAAAGACAAGTATCATACGATCTCACTGATATGAGGAATTCTTAATCTCAGGCAACAAACTGAGGGTTGCTGGAGTGGTGAGGGGTGGAAGGGATGGGGTGGCTGGGTGATAGACACTGGGGAGGGTATGTGCTATGGTGAGCACTGTGAATTATGTAAGACTGATGAATCACAGACCTGTACCTCTGAAACAAATAATATATTACATGTTAAAAAAAAAGAACATAGTAGTAGGGGAAAAATGAAGGGGGGAAATCGGAGGGGGAGATGAACCATGAGAGACTATGGACTCTGAGAAACAAACTGAGGGTTTCAGAGGGGAGGAGGGTGAGGGGATGGGTTAGCCCAGGGATGGGTATTAAGGAGGGCACGTATTGAATGGAGCACTGGGTGTTATACGCAAACAATGAATCATGGAACACTACATCAAAAACTAATGATGTAATGTATGGTGACTAACATAACATAATAAAATAAAATAAAAAAAAAAAACAAATAAAGGAATCACAAATTCAAAAACCCCAAATTCCATACCTATAGAATTTGATCTACCATTTTAATGAAGTCTCTGAAAAGTCTGCCCTATTTCCAGAGAATCTTGGTCTCTTGAATGCACACTTACCAAATACCAAGCCCTGTTCATACGTCAATATGGTCGGCTTTATTCACTCTATATTTAAATAGCATGTAAAAAGGAAATGATAGATAGTAATTAAGAGGGAAAAAATCCTTAAGGGAATGAGGATCCTAAAACAGTGAATACACCCTTACGAGTTTCACAAAGGAGAGAGAGAGTGTTCATGGGGAACAATATTGGCAAAGAAACACTTAAAAACACTCTACTACTGTCTTGAATTTAGGTCCCTAATTCCCATGTAGTTCTAGTTCTCCAAGGAGTTAAATTTTTTCCCTATGATAGCTTAGAGCCCCAACAAGTCAATGGCCTCCTCTGCCTTCCCCAAGTCTTGCATCTTACCATCCCAACAGCAAGGAAAAAGAAATCCAGAACACACACAACGGAGAGAAAAGAAAAAAAAATGTTGACCCTGATGTCTAGGGTGAGCTGTCTGAGACTCTCTCCAGGACTGCCTTTACTAGGCAGCCATAATGGCCCCAGAACCCGCCTCATCTGACCTCTTGTGACTTTGGAGAAACATCCTGTAAGTTGACAAAGAAGGAAACTTGAAGAGAGAGTAATGGCTGGCTGGACCTTCTTCGAAGAAGTAATGACACTGTCCAACTACTCGGGAAGAACTATATCTAAAAAGAGATCTGGGACCTGGACTTGAATCTATTTCTCCTTTGGAAAAAAAATCTACCGTGATATGTATTGTAGATCCCCATTTTTTATTCCATATATCTATTTTATCTCTAATCTTTTTATTTCCGTATTCCAGAAGAACATGTCAAATTGTTTTCTCAATCGCTGAGTTGCCTTTATATAGCTTCAGTTCTGCTGTTTATGACCTCAGTTGTGAATTTAAATTGTCCATATTTCATCTTAAGTTTCCTAACATTTTAAATTAGCCTACTTACATGTACTTAGCTATCATTCATGAAATTTTAAATTATTTTACTGCTCCAATATTGGATCTTGGCCAATTCTAATTGTGAGATTACATACTTGTGGTAAGCAATTACTTAAGATTTAGTGATGACAAAATGATGTTACTTGTGAAAGTTACAACATCTAATTTTCAATGTGTATATGGACAAAAAGGGGTATAATAACTTATACACCTCCTCGTTGCAATGTGATGTTTCTACAATACAAAGATACTGAATGAGATCAAAGAAAATCTCCAAGAACGTAGAGCACAAAATATAAAAAATACAAAAGAGAGTGATGAGACATGGAAAACCAAATAAGGAGGTCAAATATACATTAAAAAGCATTTTCAGAGAAAAACAAAGGAGATATTAATCAAAGAAATAATACGAGAGTATTTACTAGAGATTAGAAAAAACATAAATCTTAAGGTTAAAATTGTCAAGAAATAGAAGTAAAAAAAGACCCACAGTTAGATACATAATCCCAGTTTTTTTCAGATCAGGAATAAAGAGAAGATTCTAAAAACTTACAAAAAGAGAAGAGAATAAAATCAACTACCTACAGAGAAGTAAGAAATGGAATTACACTTGTTTTTCAACAGCAACGCTGGATGATAGAAGACAGTGGGACATGCTTCATTGCAAAAGTTTTAGAATATTAGGGAAATGAAACTTACATGAGAGTGGGCATAAAATTTCATGGCAATGCCTTACTAGTTAAGCATCAGCTACAAGAAGGTGTTTTCAACTAAGTTCCTAATGAAGAACTGACTTTCCTGTTAAAAGGTGGAAAATAAAAATCCCCTCATTTACTTGCCAGAGATAGTGTTGCTACAAAGATAATAACGTGGATGGCATCTCAGCCAGAGGTGAACACCCCAGCACGCACTCAAAACAAAAGGAAGAAAGACAGTCACTGCTTCACACAATATATTACCAGTTAAGTATAAATCAAAATGTTGGTGGGAAGCAAATCTTTTCACAGACTTTATGTATGGAACTCATCATAAAATATAAAGCAAAGTCATTAAAGTTTTAAGCAACTCAAACCAAGGTGATATACCACCATGGTATGGTTAGGGGCAAGACCATGATGGAGCCCATAAGAAGAGGACCAAGAAAGCTAGAGCATCTCCAAGTTTTGAGAATCCCACGTAATTTGTGAAGACTTTCCCTTCACAATAGTATAGTATCATAGTTGCCAAATAATTTATGCTTACGGTAATGTGGAATAAGCATATTGGTTCATAGTCTATATGCAGTGAAGAAATTGAGAAGAATGTACAACAAAACACTAACAGGAATTATTTTCAGATAATTATTTTTACTTTCTTCTTTGACTTTATAAAGAGAATGAAATACTTTTATATTCAGAAAAAATAAAGCAGCTTTTTTCAATTGATAAAATAGAAATTAGAATGTATTAATAATGGCAAATATATAAATGCAGGCTGCCAAGACGACCGTACTCCTTAATATAGCCAGAAGCACTAAGACCAGTCCAATTTATACCAAAAGAAAGCTGAAATTATCAGTAACAAACTACACTGTTTTTTTAATCTTTACATAGTGATGTAGCCTAAATTTATCTCACAATTTTTGTTCTTATTGAGAAAAAAAAGCTGACAGCACTTATACAACCTAAAATGTGCAATGAGGGCTACCTGGCTGGTTCAGTTGGCAGAGCATGTGACTCTTGATCTCAGGGTTGTGAGTTCGAGCCCCATGTTGGGGGTAGAGATTACTTAAAAAAAATCTTTAAAAAAATGTGCAGTGAGATTCTCTGATTCACTGTAAACCACCCAATAAATACTGCTAGATATCAGCCATATTATTCTGCTTTTTAGGCTGGGCTATTGAATTTCACACAAAGCCTAAAGACATGGCTTGAGTTTCCAAGATGGTATCTGCTGAATTCCCAGGTTCATAGTTTCTGAATTAAGGTCTGCAAAGAAAAAAAATATCCATCTATTCATTCAGGTGGCAGAGATTACTGGTTCCCCAACTTCATCCATATATAAATAGAAGTTTCATAGGGCACATTTTCCAGCCTCCCAGGCAGGGCCTCCCATGGCCTTTTAATTATGTTCTGGTAGATATAATAGTGACCTGCACATTTCTTCTTCCAGTCCTTTCTGCCTTCCTGTTTCCTAGAAAGCAGGCATGGTGAAAATGGGCCATTCAGGACTATACAGATGAGGGAGATGCCTGGATGGCAGAGCCACATGGTATGAGGAGGCTGGATCGTCCACACTATGCAACTGTCTTCTCAGACCCAGTCAGTGCATACCTGGATTATTACAGCTTCTGAAAATTATGCTAAATAATGCACTTCAAAATTTGTTTTCAAAATTGATGGAATAACAAGGAAATCACCTTTTCCTGGGATGGCCAGTTTAAACACATATTTAACACATACTCAAATGCCCATTTCACATGCTGCTCCCTCCCCTGCTAGGAAGCTAGCACAGTCACTCATTATTTGAAAATCTCATAAACTTCATTATTTAAAATCAAGATTAGAGCTTGACAAAGAAGAGACTTTTTTTTTATATTCATGTTTTCTTTCTCTCTCTCTTTAAGAAAATGCAGCATATAAACTACCAGTAAAGTTATTGAGGGTTGGTGAAAAGACAATTTACCCAAATATTCCCTGAAATTAAACATAAGCCATTATGACAGTACCCTAGGGCCCACAAGGTTATTGTGTTATGGAAGATTTTAATATCTTTTTGTGAAATTTTTCAATAGAAGCTGCAATCAATAGTCAATGCAGTTATAATCTTATGGAGGGTGAGTTTGTATTTATGCACTGCTTGAGGCACAAAGGGACAATAATATAAATCAATTAATATGGAATAGGGTATTAAAATAATATATAAATGGTAATAAAATGTAGAATAACATGTAAGGCTCTCTGGCAATAATAAAATACATTGGTACACACAATTATATTAATTTTGCCTTGAAAATACTATACGAATTTTTCCACTGATATTCACATACTTTAAGAACACAATGATATTACAAAAGTAGCAATAATGTCTAATCCCTTCTCAGTTTTTTGCACTAATGATGAATAGATGTGGTAAAGTGAAGCCAAATTTCTGATTGTCCTTAAATCATTTCTAATGGGATGCATTATTTGGTTTGAGAGAAAATGTAACAGATTTACCTTCCTAATTATGTCTCTGTGAGACTAATATTAACATTAATTAGCATTCCATTTCCACCCACAAGGAGAATCACTCTAGAATTTAAATTTGCCACAGTTAAGCCATATTCCAATTAAGTAGATTTTTTCTGTGTATATTACTTTCCTTGTGAAAAATTTAAAAATTTCCCGAGTGGGGGAAAAAAACTTTCAAAATAACCCACATATGAATAATTCTTTCAACTTTTCAAACTATTTCAGAGTCATATAGAAAATTTTCCAAGATTATACAATTGATAATAGTTCTTAAGTACCCCCTCAAAAAATCTAATAATTTTTTCTTCCCACAAAACTGCTACTCAGATATACCAGTCAGTACTAAATCTATATAGCTAAATGATAATTGAATCTGAATAGCATATGAGATCCCACTCTAACACTTTGGTGTCTATTATCCAGTGAATTAGCTTGCTAGGGCGGGGTGGCTGAAACAACAGAAGTGTATTTTCTCACAGCTCCAAAGGCTAAAAGTCTGAGATCAATGGGTTGTTAGGGTTATATTCACAGGTTTTGTTTTCTGTGTGTATCTGTGTCCTAATCTTTTCTAACAAGGGCATAAGTCATATTGGATTAAGGTCTACCTTAATCTCATTTTAAATTATTTACCTCTTTAATGGCCCTATCTCCAAGTATAGTCACATTCTGAGTTGTGGAGTGGTAATATTTCAACATATGCATTTTGGGAGACATTACTCAGCTCCTAACACCTAGAAAATATAATCTCTGCTTTTTCTTGTCACAAAGATCCCAAACATTGTTTTGGTAGCTGGAAGGGTACAACCTGTCCATTTGGTTGGGATCTGAGGACTGGAGTACCAGGTCCCATATCCACAGTCTATTTGGACTGAATAACACTTCATAAAGTTCTCCTCATATAATATTTCATTTGATCTTCAAAGCAAACTTTGTGGTAGGTATTGTTATTACACCGATGAAATAGATGAGAAAATTGAGATCATGAGGGCTCAATGACTTGTACAAGATCGCACAGTGATTGATGAAGCCAGGACAAGCAAAATCATCAGACCATATCATCTGCATGGAATTAACTAACCAAATTCCTGAAACAAAAGAATCAGTTCAAATATTGACTTCTTATTTTTCTGTTCCATGAAGAAGTTAATAACAAGCTGACATTTAAAGTTAGATATTCCCTTCCCCAAGACAGATAATGTTTCTTTACAAAAAAAACAAGCGAGCAAAAAACAAACAAAAAAAAAAACTAAGTACAATCATAGGAATTTTTAGGCCTTAGCCTTGTCCATATATGATGGAATCCATTAAGTGGGTTAAATAAGCATTAAACATTTCTGCAAAATAACTTACAAAATGGAACATACCAGCAGAAAATTGCCTTGGCTTATTTAAAAGATCAAGATATTTTGGTTCTAAAGCACAGTATTCATGGTACAACATAGGTCATTCCTTCATGGTTAGCTCACCTGTAACTGCCATATTATAGTTCTACTCAGCTTCTGACTTTATTTAAATCCCAAATAATTGATAACTTCAATAAAATTCAAATAAAATGAGCAGAAATGTAATAGTTTTATGATGAGTATGACAAATTAGCATGTGATATAAATTTGTCAAACGCCCCTCTTTACCTTCATTCCTAGTCTCCAAGGGAAAGCACCGAGAACTGAAGAATAATGTTTTCATTTTGAAAGAAAGACTCTGGCAACTTATACCAAGATTGAAAAATGTTTTAAATGTTGCTTGCAATATGCCATTGTAGTATTAATGATTATTTTCCTTCTAGTTTAATAAAGATCACATTTCCTTTTACATCACTCATTTGCTGTACATTTTAAACTTCATAGAGGGTTACCTTATGTTATATTTGGAGAGGGGAGGGGAAATGAGTGTGGGAATGGCTGCCCCAGGTAACCCCCCTGGCTGGTCATGCTTACAATGTGCTGGCAAGTAAGGGCTATATGACCCGCCATGGTCCCAACGTTCAGCCATCAGCTTCCCTCTCTCTTCCTTTCATTCTCCTCTTAAGTTTGGTGGATCTCATTTGTCTTTTGTCATTGTCAATTAGGATTGGTCTTTCGTGGCAGAACTAATTCACAGCTTTTGATTTTCTCCCAGGGCATCTGTGAAGGTTCTTGGTAGGAAGTTCAGAAACTCCTCCTCCATCCGCATGCCCTCAGCCCCCACCAGGTTCCTCCCTGCGCTCTCTTGCTGCTTGGATTCCCTAGCCTGACAAGGTGGCTCTCTCAAGTATCATGCTGGCAAGAACGTCCTAAGCCCTGCCACCTTCTTTCGAGTCCCTTCCTTGTCAAACAGTCGGAGAGCAAGAGCTACTTCACTGCTACCCCCTGTCCTCAGCCTTACCGTTTCTTTGCAAGACTGAAAATGTCAGAGTAAAACTGAAAAGCATGTTCACCCCCAAAGTAAATAATTTGAATATATAACTTTCATCACACAGTTTCTTTAAATCATTATGCTAAGATCAATGAGATCACTCTCGTGTCATGAATCTCTACCAACTTAACCCATGCAATGAAAACCTTTTAAATTAAATGCTCTGTGTAAGTAAAATTTTTGTAACTGTGAAACAATGTCTTTATTCCATTTAAGCTTCCCTATCTATAATAACCTGCTCTGAAGTTATGAGAATTTTCACACAACTTGTATTTTTTTTTATTATTTCAACTAAACTGCAACAGACATATTTAAAGTGGGTACAGGCCAATGGGACACTCGAAAGTGGAGCTGGATGCAGGAAGGATTCTTCATTATGTGTAGAGCTGTCTTATGCACTGCAGAACATGTAGCAGCATCTCTGGTCCTTGTCCCTAAATGCCAATAAAAGGTCCAACTCATTCTGACAACTCAATTCCCATATACAGTTTCCAAATACATCTTGAAATGAGGCATTCTCCTGAAAAATAGTGAACTCTGGGGAGAGTGGAGGTAGTGGGGCTGGTTTGGCTCTCCTTAGTAGGGAGGCAGACCCCAACTGCTTACAACAATTCAACTTAGAATATGGAGCATATCAACTTTTGGGCTTGCTCCTGATACCGCAACCCAGGAAAAAAAATCACATTTCACCACCACTTCAGCTTTATCTACAGAGGAATGTACTAATTTAGATATTCCTTCTGTCTTGGATGAGTTGCTTATACATATTTCATTCTCTGCCAGTAATTCTGAATAAACGTTAATTTTGATTCTATAAGATCTAGACTCTGTAGGTTTTTGTCTTCTCAGCTATCTGAAGGGGATTTAATTTTCCGTTATTTTTTTCATAAGAATATCAATCAAAACATATTAATGAATAATTCTCCATAAACATTTCCACTCATGTATACCTAATAAGGTAGTTTTCACACTGCAAACATTTTATTTTGTAAGTTTTCCAAGCTAGGTGGTGGGGATAATATGGAATGTTCTTGGAATTTGAGCTCCTGCTGCAGATCAGAGTTCAGGACATCTTCCTTCTTCACCATATTCCTGGGGTTAGGAGTATCTTGTCAGGTTATTGACAAAAGGTCATCTGCACAGGATTGGGGAGGGACAGGCACAGAGCAGCAGGAAAGGTATGGCTATGATGCCCATGAACTTCAAGGCACTATTTCTACGGTCATAATGTCTATCTCTGTGACAGAGAGAGTCAAATGTTGCATACCCGATTGTGCCTGCACCAGGGTGGAAGCAGAAATGTTCAATGATCTCCCAAGCCAGAGGTAGCATTTACAAAGAAGGATTCTTGTGGATGCCAGGTGCAATACAAGTAAAAGATATTGATGTTTCTAACATTTTAAACAATAACTCAGGATGCAAAATGTCAGTTCCTGGTAAAAACAAAGTTAAGTTTTATAAGGAAAATTTATAGAGTTTCCACAGAGCATATACCATGCATAAACTGATTTCAGAATTATTGTATTATTTCCCCATATCCTAACAGGAAAAATGTTTCCAAATCATCAAAGCCAAGAGTTTAAGAGCTACACAATTTCCCCCTGCTTCTTCTTTGTAGAGGTAAGAAAATTCTGGAAATTCACCTTTAGAATATATATTATTTAAAAAAATATATATGTTATTTCTTAAAAAATTACTTCATATATCTTCCCTGTACACATTGAAACTAACTGTAGAAATCTGTAATGCCACTGGCTTCTTTTCATCTGAAATGTTTCATGGTCATGGAGATTATAAACATGGGTGCCATATTTGTGTCATGCACAAATGCCTTTCTAGATCCGGAGTTATAGTTTCATTACCTCACCGATGCATCTTCTCTCTATCCCCATTTTCTAATATCGACCCCACCCCCCACAAGCTTTTCCTTATCACAGGACCTCTCAGCCTTGTTCTGGAACTCCATGGTGTTGACTTCGCTTGATTGGTTAATATAGTTTTAATCTGCCCCTAAATTAGCCAGGAAACCCTAAGGTTAATGTCAAGAGTTCCAGGATCTTTTCCCTCTCTCTTGGAATCAGAACCACTCACCTGTTTTGGTTCCTTCACCTTCTTTTATTACCATTTTTCCCCATCTACCTTGACAAGACCTCTGAGCCCTTACATGCTCTTCTTTCAGACTCATTAAGGCTATCAAGGATTATAAGGAAGTTGAGCTGATGAAAGTCAGGGTACATTGCCAAGATTTTCATGTCACACAAGATAATCATGTGCTCCCATGAAAGAGATTTAATGGCATCTGGATGAACCACTACTTATACTGGCTATTTTGAATTGTGTATACATAAACAACATACCCATAGTGCATCAACATTTATGGTAAAAGGACTCCCAGTAGGAGGAACCTATTTGGCCAGCCCAAATGGCTGCTTTATATTTAATTTTTTTATTAAGTGTATATACAATATTAGAAATATCACAAATATATTTCACAATGACTTCATCTTTATCATGCATATAATTTCCATGTTATAATGAAAAGATTAATATGTTAATTAAGCCAGAAATACTAATTTGGTAATAGCTTCTTCAATGATGGCTTTACCAAGATTATGGCTTAGTGCCTAGACATTGCAATTACTTTCTTGGAGTCAGCCTCTTTTTTTATGACTGCAGTGAAGTCTTTTAGTGTTCTTCTATAAATGATTCAGTGCAATCACATGTAGTGGGAGGCAAGGTTATCCAGATATTAGGGGAGGGAGGATGATGGAATAACCTGGCAAATGGGTTATCAGTCTTTCAGATGTTTCAACCATTTAAAAATATGCTTTAAAGCTTTAGAAAAGATCACGTATGGCAGTAGGACCAATTGGAAAACTCGGTCAGACTACAAGTAAAACAAGTAGAAGTTCCATCCAAGGTAACTAAATAGGGCTGGTGATGGGAAGCATAGATTGAGTTTTTCACTAAAGTTCTCAAGATTATATAGCGCGAGAGCACCAGGGCACAGCAGGACAAATGAGAGCCTCTGAAGCCGAATCACATTGTTCTTCACACTGAAACAATTCTGCTGTTTGGGGAACAATGGATGTGCTTTACAAAGATTCTAACAACTGAAAAAAAGTGTTTTAGGGTGAGTTGGGGACACTTGCTGTGTGTAAATCTGGGGAATAAATCTAGGAAAACAGACAGTTAAGCAGAGATAGCAGAGTTGAGGTTGAAGGAGGGAAGGCATGAATGGCAGGTGACTAGATGCTTTCAATTAACTGTAAATGGTCTTTCAACTGATGTCAGTATATGAACCGAGATTGTTGGTCTATCAATATACCTGAGGCGATATTAACTTGTGCTTCAGTAAACTAGAGACTAGAAAAAAAATATTTTGCCTAGCATCCATTAATCTACTTAAGTTTGCATAGCTAAAGGAGAAAAAGTCAGGCAGGTGCCTCCTTTTCCCATCATTTTGTCGGCTCCATTCAACCTCTATTGCATTAGATAGGTCAGAATTGAAAATGGTTCTCTGATCTCGGTTCCTTGACCCTTTGATAGCTCTACTCCTGTGCTTTCACAGGCTTGAATACAGTTTTCATGCCCCCTGTACTTTGCTTCAGCTCTTTTGATCTCTCAAAGCAGCAAGACAAAACCACCTCTCCCTGTTTGACTATATACTTCACTCGCCTATTTTCTTCCTCTTTAAAATGGAAACAGCTTGCTTCTTTTTTCTGAATATAAGTAATGAATGTTCATTATGTTTAAAAAATAGGTATTTTTTGCAAAGTTCTGAAAATTTCATTTATTAATTTCTGTGTACTGAATTTCTTCTATGTAGCAGGCATTGTTTTAGGTTCTGGGGATACAGAGGTGATAAAAATAGGTAATATCTCCTTCCTCCTGGGTGTTACATTCTAATAAGCTGGGAACACAACTAATGCATAAGTGAGCAGAATATTTAGAGTATCAACTGTGGATAAGTGCTATGGGGACAATGAAAGTAGGGAACGAGGATGGGGTCTACTGATATCAGCAGGCAACCTCATAATTTTTCTTATAATGTTGCCTTTCATAGACAATATCTGTTAATAATTTAGTATATTACTTCCCATAAATTTTCTCTTTTTAATTCATTTCACTTTTTATCTATAAATACAAACACATAATTTAAAAGTTAAAAAGTGTTAAAAAGTTATAACAAAAAATTGCTGTCTACTAATTGTGTTCCCCTGCTGTGAAGTAATTTTTTACCTGTTTCTCCAAATAATACGTGTATATTGCTGTGTCTTGATTCATAAATTTTAGATATCATCAATTGACTTCCTCTTAAGGGACTGAAAACTTTAACTTTTACATTGTATACTCTTTTCTTTCCCCTTAAATTCTCCTATACTAGATGTGTCACAATTCTAGCAAAATCTATTCATAACATTTTCATTATTATTATGGCTATGTAGATTCTATTCAAGTAATGTATTATTATTGGTTCATTTCCTTTCTTTCACAACTTTTTGCTTTCTTTTTTGAAGTTAATAATGACTTCATTATCTTATTTATGTAGTTTTATTTAAATCTTGGCACACAATATATTAGCTCTGTTAAAAAATCTCTTATTCTGGGTAAATACTCAGTGGTGGAATTACTGGATCATATGGTAATTCTATTTTTAATTTTTTGAGGAATCTTCATACTGTTTTCCACAGTTGGCTGTATCAGTGTGCATTCTTGCCAACAGTGCACAAGGGTTCCCTTTTCTCCACATCCTCTCCAACACTGGTTTTTTTCTTGTGTTTTTGATTTTAGCCATTCTGACAGGGGTGAAGTGATATTTCATTGTGGTTTGATTTGCATTTTTCTGAAACAAACCAAATGTCCATTGATAGACAAATGGATACAGAAGATGTATATACAAAGAATGCACTATTGGTCAAAAAAAAAGAATGAGGTCTTGCCATTTGCAACAACATGGATGGATCTCGAGAGTGTAATGCTAAGTGAAATAAGTCAGTCAAAGGAAGACAAATACCAAATGATTTCACTCCTATGTGGAATGTAAGAAACAAACCAAACGAACAAAGGAAAAAAGAGACAAACCAAGAAACAGACTCTTAACTACAGAGAACAGACTGATGGTTACCAGAGGGGGGGGCAGTAGGAGGCTGGGTGAAATAAGTGAAGGGTATTAAGAGTACCCTTATCATGATGAGCACTGAGTAATGTATGGAACTGTTGAATCACTATATTGTACATCTAAAACTAATATAACACTGTATGTTAACTATACAGGAATTAAAATTTAAACAAAAAAGAACACATAACATATATCAAAACTGATGAATATTTTTTAAAGACTTATTTATTCATTTTAGAGAGAGAGAGAGGGCACACACGAGTAGGGGGAGAGGATGAGGGAGAGAATCTTTCAAGCAGACTCCATGCTAAGCACAGAGCCCAAGGTAGGGCTCAATCTCACAACCCTGAGACCATGACCTAAGCTGAAACCAAGAATCTGACACTTAACAGACTGAGCCACCCAGGTACCCCTAAAATTAATGAATATTTTGATATAAGAAGTAAAACTAACAATTTCCTTAGAAAAAAGTTTTACTACAATTTTCTACATGACCAAGGGTATCAGATAATCTATCCCCCCTCCCCCCCCCAATCCTTTCAGGTGTCTTTCATTCTCTTATTCACCCTTTGGGCCTGGTCCACAGCAGTTGTCTTGAGGTTTCCTTTGCCACAACCTTGGGTATTATCTTCCCTTCTTCTCTCCTGTATTGTAGCAGTGCTCATTTGCTGTATCCCAGGTCTCCTGTTCTTGGTTTATTCTCCTGTTTTAGTGGAAAACATCTTGCAGTACTTTCTCCAAAGAGTATATGTGCCAGTTTTCTATTGCTTCTGTACCAAATCACTACCAATTTCATGGCTGAAAATAACATACACTTATTATCTTGCAGTTAGGTAGATTAGAGGTCTGACTCAGATCACATTGGTGATCAAGGTGGAGGCAGGGCTGCATTCCTTCCTAGGGGTCTAAGGGTGAGCCTTTGTCTGTTCCAGTTTCTAGGGGATGCCTGCATTTCTAGGTCTGTGACCCCCTCCATCATCAAAGCCAGAAATGGTGGGTTCAGTCCTTCTCACATTGTATTGATCTGACCTCCTCTTCTGCCCACCCTTTCCACATTTAAGGACCATTGTGATTATATTAGACCCATCTGGATAATCTCCCTATATTAAGACTAGCTGATTAGTAAACATATTTCATCTACAACCCTAATTTCCTTTTGCCATTTAAGATAACATATTCACAGGTTCCAGGGATTAGGACACGGACATCTTTATGGGATTTATTACTCTGCCTATCTCCAGATACATGGGAAACACATCTTCAAGTCTTTGCTGTACATGGACATCTGATTAATAGGTTGGCTAGATGTAGAATTCTATGTTTAAAATTATTCCACTCATAATTTATAAAACATTACTTCATTCTCTTATAGCTTGCAAATTTCTCTTCAATTCAGATGAGATTCAGAGTTTCAAAAAGCTTTAAAGAACTTATTATTACTGGTATTACAAAATCATACATTCATGAGTCTTAGCTTTATATATTTTATTTACTGTTCTGGGCACTTGGGCAGAATCCCTTCACTTTACAGACACATATTCTTCAGTTCCCTTTTTTTCTAATTACTTGAAATTATTGTGTTCTTCCTCATCATTTTTTCTATTTTCTTTATCTGGACCTCCTATGATTTTGATACTGAACTTCCTGCATGTCATACATATATGAGATGGAGGAGACATCACACACACACAAGTACAAAAAAGGAGAAAAAAAGGAATTATGCCTATATTAAAGAATATAAAATTTAAATTAAATGTATTTACTAATATATATCTATTAAACATCTATTATGTATGTATAATGTCTCTGTTGTCCTTCTGTTCACTCTTTTATCTTATTTTCTGGAAGATTCCTTCAATTTTATCTTCCAACCTTCTCATTGAATTTGTAAAAAAAAAAAAAGCTTAAAATTTTTAATTTATAAAAACTAAACTCTCGGGGCGCCTGGGTGGCTCAGTTGGTTAAGCGACTGCCTTCAGCTCAGGTCATGATCCTGGAATCCCGGGATCGAGTCCCACATCGGGCTCCCTGCTCAGCGGGGGGTCTGCTTCTCCCTCTGACCCTCTCCCCTCTCGTGCTCTCTGTCTCTCATTCTCTCTCTCAAATAAATAAATAAAAATCTTAAAAAAAAAAAAACTAAACTCTCTTATTCATACTTTTTTGTCTCTTTTTTCTATAAATTTTTTTAAAGAATGGTTTATTTGAAGTTTTCTTCTGCTTCCTGCATTGCCTCTGCTTTCTCTTAATCCTTTTATTTCTGAGTTTTTTAGCCCCTTTCTTTCATATTTTCCCAGTACTTAGTGATATTTGAATATCTATCACATGTAGAAAAAGGCACAAAAAATTTGGAAATTTTGATTTAGTGGTCAGACTTACTGATAATTATATTAGGGCACATGTTTAGGGATTACTGATTGTAAATGGCTCGGTGGCTGAACTAAATTCATAGTCACTAATATCCAGTGGATTCATAACCAACACGTTAAGACTAGAGGTCACATTTCTCCCATTCTATTTCATTACTATATTGTAGAATCTTCTTACATTAATCAGAGTACAGGCACACCTTGGAGATATTGCTGGTTTGGCTCCAGACCACCACAATAAAGCAAATGTTACAATAAAACAAGTCAAATGAGTGCTTTGATTTCCCAATGCATAAAATAAAAGTTATGTTTACACTATACTGTAGTCTATTAGGTGTGCAATAGCATCATGTCTTTAAAAACAATATATACCTTAATTAAAAAATATTTTCTTGCTAAAAAATGTTAACCATCATCTGAGCTTTCAGTGAATTGTAATCTTGCCTCAATGTTGATGGCTGCTGACTGACCAGGAAGGTGGCTGCTGGAGGCTGGGGGAGCTGTGACAATTTCTTAAAATAAGACAACAATGAAGTTTGCTGCATCGATTGACTCTTCCTTTCACGAACGATTTCTCTGTAGTGTGTGAGGCTGTTTACTAGCATTTTACCCACAGTAGATCCTCTCTCAATATTGGAGTCGGTCCTCTCAAGCCCTGCCACTGCTTTAGCGACTTAAGTGTATGTCATATTCTAAATCCTCTGTTGTCATTTCAACCATCTTCACAGCATCTTCACCAGCAGTAGATTCCATCTCAGGACACCACTGTCTTTGCTCAAACATGAGAAGCAGCTCCTCAGCTGTGAAAGTTCGATCATGAGATCGCAGCAGTCCAGTCACATGTTCGGGCTCCCCTGCTGCTTCTAGTCCTCTTGCTGTTTCCACCGCATCTGCAGTTCCTGCCTCCACTGGAGTCCTGAGCTCCCCAAGTCACCCATGAGGGCTGGAATCAACTTCTTCCAGACTCCTGTTCATGTTGATATTATAACTTCTTCCCTTCAATCATGAACAATATTAATGACATCTAGAATGGTGAATCCTTCCCAGAAGGTTTTCAATTGACTTTGCCCAGATCCACCAGAGGAACCACTATCTATGGCAGCTATAGCCTTATGAAATGTATATGCTAAATAAGAAGATTTGAAAGTTGAAATTATATCTTGATCCATGGGCTGCAGAATGGATGTTGCTGTTGTGTTAGCAGACATGAAAATAACATTAATCTTGTCAATCTCCATCACAGCTCTTGGGTGACCAGGTGCATCGTCAAGGAGCAGTAATTCTGAAAGGAATTTTTTTTTCTCAGCAGAAGGTCTCAACTGTGGGCTTAAAATATTTAGTAAACTGTGTTACAAACAGATGTGCTGTCATCCAGGCTTTGTTGTTCCATTTAGAGAACACAGGTGGAATAGATTTAGCATAATTCTTAACGATCCTAGGATTTTCAGAACGGTAAATGAACACTGGCTTCACGTTCAAGTCACCAGCTGCATTAGTCCCTAACAAGAGAGTCAGCTGTCCTTTGAAGTTTTGAGCCAAACATTGACTTCTCCCTTTCTAACTGTGAAAGTCCTAGATGGCATCTTCTTCCAATATAAAGCTGTTTCATCTGCATTGCAAATCTGTTGTTTAGTGTAAGCCACCTTCATTAATTATCTTAGCTAGATCTTCTGGATCACTTGCTGCAGCTTCTATATCAGTACTTGCTACTTCACCTTGCACTTTTATGGCATGAAGATGGCTTCCTTCTTTAAACCTCTTGAACCAACCTCTGCTAGCTTCAAACCTTTCTTCTGTAGTTTCCTCACCTCTCTCAGCCTTCTTAGAAAGAAGAGAGCTAGGGTCTTCCTCGGGATCAGGCTTCTGCTTATCCAGGCCACTAAAACTTTCTCCATATCATCAGTAGGGTTATTTTGCTTTCTTATCATTCATATGATCACTGGGTTAGCACTTTTAATTTCCTCCAAGAATTTTTCCTTTGCATTCACAACTTGGTGAGCCTTCTGGCTCAAAAGACCTAGCTTTCAGCCTATCTTGGCCTTCAACATGCCTTCTTCCAAGAATTTTTCCTTTGCATTCACAACTGGATGAAACTTCTGTCTCAAAAGACCTAGCTTTCAGCCTATCCTGGCCTTCAACATGCCTTCTTCACTAAACTAAATCATTTATATATTTTTTTATTAAAGTGAGAGAGGTGTGACTCTTCCTCTCACTTGAACACTTCGAGGCCATTATAGGGTTAAATTTTAATTAACCTAATTTCAATATTGTTTTTTCTCCAGGAGTACAGAGGCCCCAGGAAAGGGTGAGAGACAGGTGAATGGCTGGTCACTGCAGCATTCAAAACAAACACATTTATCTGTTAAGTATGCTGTCTTATGGGGCGTGGTTCATGGCACCCCAAAACAATTACAATAGTAACAGCAAAGATTGCTGATCGCAGATCAGTAAAACAAATGTAATAGTAATAAGAATGTTTGAAATGTTGTGATAATTACCAAAATGTAATTCAAAGAGACATGAAGAAATGGACTCAGAGACACAAAGTGAGCAAATGCTGTTGGAAAAATGGTGAGGGTAGACTTACTCAATGTAGCGTTGACACAACCTTCACTTTGTAAAAAAAAAACCCAAAAAACAAAAAACCACAGTATCTACAAAGTGCAATAAAGCACAATGCAATAAAACGAGTTATGCCTGTACCTATAACAAATATTTTTTAAAATAATGTTTTGTATTTTGATGTAAGAAATGAGAGAACAGCTCAAGAACTAGTAATGGTATGGATTTCTTAGATCTCCCTTCTTTCTGCCTTCACAACTTAGCGGATATCTGTTTTGGGGCAGCTGGAAAGAGAAATTGTCTAAAGGACAACAATATCAATAAACAGAGTGAACTTTTTATCTTCCGTGTGTAATATTTACAATGAAATATTCTGCATTTTATTTTCCTTATAAAAGAGAAAAAAATCCTTTTACTGCATCTCAAAACTTATGAAGGTTTTCTTTTTATCATTTAAAAAATATTTGATGATTTTATTAAAATATTCTTACTCAAATATTACTGATTGTGGTCACTAATACTCAAATAATTATAACTAAGGCTCTAAAAAATATCTATAGTTAACTGTATTTTATTGAAGACAAGCCAAGCAAAGAAATTCCTCCTCTGCTTTCTCTTGTTCTGTTTACAAATATTTAACCCAAACCCAACCCAACCTGACACAATAAATTCTGAGAAGCCTGACATATATAGAAGTCACTGTCTTTCTTACACTGAGCACTGTTTAATAAGCAAGTTGCTTATATTATTATGCTTTAAATATGATCATATAAATGTAGAAACTAAGGAAGAAAAGATTGTTGAATGAAAATGGTCTGTGAAGCCTTTATGAAAAGGTTTTCCTTAAAGGTACATAGTATTTATTTTGGAAAGAGAGGAAGAAAGATCATTCAGGCTTAATAAATCACAATCCAGGTGGATTATTAAAAATTCCTGTTGAGAGAAGTGGATCTAAAATCTGATAGGTTAAGCAGCTTCAGGTCTTGTGGATCTTTATTTCCAGTCTGAAAGACAATAGGAACCATCATAGAGTTTTTTTTAATGAAAGAAACTTTATGGGTAGGTCATTTTTTTCATGGTTAAGCGTTTTTTAAAAATTAAACTGGTGGTAGTATTCCAAATGGCTTTGTGTGTGTGTGTGTGTGTTTTGTTTTGTTTTGTTTTTTTAAGTGATAGCTTGAGACAGGGAGACCACACTGGAGGACATTTTTTTAATTAGGCTTTTATGGTGACAAAATTCTGAACTTTTGAATGACACTGAGTATGAAGAGGAAATGATGAATCTACAATATTTCTAAGGAAAGCACCAACACCCACTCCATGATTAAATATAGTAAAGAGGGGATGTTGAAGTTAAAGATAATTTTAAAAAGTCAAGTCCAGAGAATTTTTTTTTTTCTTTCTTTTTAAAGATTCCATTCATCTATTGGACGGGGAGAGACAGCCAGAGAGAGAACACAAGCAGGGTAAGTGGGAGAGAGAGAAGCAGGCTTCCCGCCGAGCAGGGAGCCCGATGCGGGGCTTGATCCCAGGACTCTGGGATCATGACCTGAGCTGAAGGCAGACGCTTAACGACTGAACCACCCAGGCGCCCCAAGTCCAGGGAATTTTAAATAATTTCTGTACTAAGAAGTATTTTCAGTATAAGCCTTGAGTGTTTCCTGCTTAAAATTTAAAAATTTTACTCACTCTCTATATAGAATGGTATCTCTTTATTTTTTTTATTTTTATAACCAAGCCTCTGGCTCCTCCCAGAAAAGCATCATGTATCCAAAACAGTGTTTTAATTAATTACTTCACACTCCGTACATGCATAGAAATGAAATGCCTATGTAATTTCTGTTATTTTCTGGAATTTAAAATTCAACAATGTTGCAGTTATCTAAGCATTATAGCATAGTCTTATCATGCGGATAATGCCCCAACTGAGAATATATGTCTTATTATATAAATTTTATAATTGATAATTTTTAAAAATCCATCTTTTTTCCCTCTAATTTTCAACATGGGTAAAATGAATAAATAATATGAAGATTCTTTTATTGACCAAACTCTACCGAGGTTCCCTTGAGATCTTTTACAACCAGGCCTTGACTTCTGGACTTTGGTGTTCATCTCTACATTGTTCAATTTTAGCAAGAGTTCTGTTAAGTCATTTTAACAACAATCCCATCCTCTGTATTCGATCACTTGATATCCAAATAGGTTCCTCCTCCTTCCCCATCCTCCACGTGGTGCCTGATCACCCCAGCCTGCTTTCAGCAAGCATCCTGTTAGGTAGGTGTAGCTGGAATCTCCCCTTTAGCCCTGATGTTTCCTCTTAGTAATTTTCTTTTTTTGTTTTGTTTTGTTTGTTTGTTTTTGGCATTGCATGGCTTATATTTTTATTTTACAAAATGAAAATAATTTTATTGGGATTTTTTGGTTATCAATATATTTGAACCAAAACATATTAAAAATCATAAACAATGTTCTTGAAATTCCCTCTCCTCCCGAGATGCCACTGCTGTTACCAATATCCTTTAAGACATCTGTCTACATTGCATTGCTTTTATTTTTTCTTTTATTGTTTTCCTCTCACTAATTTTCCATTCACTGACCCTCCACCCTGCTCCTTTGCCATCAATTCCCACTTGCCCATGCTATATCGGAAGTTGAACTCAATCTCTCCCCCACTGTAAGACCCCTTTGCAGTGGTTCCTATACCTATTGCAATGCTCCCCCACCTTAAATAAAGTCCTTCTTGCCCTCTCCAGCAAGTATCAGGACTAATATTTTTTCCTTACCAAGTCTTAGGGCCAAGTGTTTTTAGCCCCCATGTAATTAATGCTTATGGAATAAACACATAAATATCATGGAAAACTGTAGATTAGTGTATTATCACCTCCACAGTCACCCCACAGCAATGATGGATGTGATCAGAACACCTACTAATGCCTGGCACCGCACCAGGTTCTAGGAGTACAGGCAGATGTAAGGCTTTTCCATGGCAGGTAAAAGATTATAATTGATTGGAAGGAAAAGTATATGTCCCAAATGGCAAATGCTGCTTTAGATCAATATTTCGTGACTTATATTAAATCCCAATCTTTTATTTAAAACCAAACTTTAACCAAAATTGTCTCCATATATCTACCAGCTTACATATCTTAATTCTTCAAAATAGTCAGGACAGAGGAATGCATAAGCCAAGTAAAATAAACGAGGAAATGGCGCAACATTGCCAAAAGACTACTTTCGTGCATTTAAATTTGTCTTATTTTTACACAATTTACCAGGTAATGAGAATGCATACTGCCTCAAAAATTCACCATGAAAAGTAGATAATGCTTTTTATTAGGATTTACTATAGAACAATAGGACATTTATCTAATTGACATTCCATCTGACACATTTAAACTCAGTTAGCTCTAAAATTTTGTGTGGATCCTGCTGATTCTTCACCTCTCCCTCTCATGTTTCTTTTTATCTTTTGAGACGCATGTTTTTTCAAAAGTTTCTTCTAAAGGAACAAAGCAGTGCTGTTGCTGTATACAATACTCTCTCCATCAGACAATCTCAATTACTTTGGAAACCTTGGAATTTACATTCACTCCCTTCAGGTAGCAGTCAGACTCCACAAAGGCATCTTCCCCAGCAAGCTGATTGCTTTTTCATTCCCATAGAGCCTAGGGCTGAGACTTCAAACTCAGGCCTTCCACTCAATCACAACTGGACTCAGTAACACCCTGCTGTGATTCTTATATGCACTGCAAGACAGTGTGATGGTTGACATTGCTAACTTTCCACAGGAATAATAACAGAAATGTTTAGAGGATTTGGCCTTTCAAATCTCTGTAATAATTGTCTGTGAAAAACAACTATAAAAAACAGCTTCTAAACAAAAGCTTTTCTTCATACTGATGAAAAGCGTTAACAGTCCACCTTGTGAAATCTGCTTCACCAAAGAAAGTCACTCTGTCAAGCCTTGTATAAGATACAAGCTGGTAGGTAGATATTCTCATGAATGCTTGTTTTTCTCACTAGGTTCATTTTTAAGCAGAAAAACAAAGACTTTACCTTGACTGAGGCTACTAAGTATAATACAAATGATGAACAGTGTGGTAGAAAGAAAAGCCACTCAACTGAGATGCTCATGATCCCTGAGAAAACTGGGGCAGTTGGTGCAGAATAAGTTTTGTTTAGTGTATAACCATGTTTTGGAGTCAGATCCCTGGGATCAAGTTCATCTCTTAATAGAAGGGAAAGCTTAGGAACTTACTTTTGTTTCTCTCTGAGACTCAGTTTCCACATCTATACAATGGAAATAGAGTAGTTACTTCACAGGATTGTGGTGAGAAATAATTAAATGATTTTACATAATATATTTAGCACAATGCTTAGTACATATTCGGTTCTCAATGTTAGTTGTTAATGTTTTTCCTTTATTTAACAAATGTCTATTATGCTGTTTCTACGTCTTAATCTTTTTTTGAGTTTTTCAGACTGAGCAATTCCTGCACTCAAGGACCATGCAGTTTAATAAAAGAAATAGCCTAATAGTCATGTCATTTAAACTAGCAGGACCTATCCTCATGAGCCTAAGAAGTTACATTTTTTTCCGTAATCTTGCCCTTTTCAACAGGTGATTGTATCAAGAGTTGATATTGACTCAAGGTGAATCAGTCAGTTTATGACTTTGGAGAATTTGGAATTTTGATATTAAGAAAGACAAATTAGTCTCTGAAAATTACCTGAGTGGAGGACAAGCATATCCAGGAATTACGAACATCATGGTTAATTATTTACAAAACGAATCTGAGAAATCTGATAGGGGAAAATGACTTTAATCTGAGAGAGGAGAAGACTGAGAGTACAGCTGCCCTGCTTCCTGGTGCTTTTCCAATTTCTGACCCCATTTTTTTGTGAAAGCAGGCTGGACTTTGTTGTCAATCACAATAACAAGAGGAACAATAGAAACAGAAGGCTGAACACTGAATTACAACTGAATAGCAAGGGTAAGGGGTGCTGAGGGCCCTAACCCACTTGTATTGAATGTGTTATTGTTTGGTCAGCAGACACTTACCCTCAGTCACTCCTGCAAAAATCTGGGCCTAAGGTACCTTGAAGGAAGGCATGGTAAGACTTCTAATACTAGACCATAGACCTAACTCTATAAATTAAAACCTAGACTTCTATAAGAAAACAGAAAATCTTAGCAAGCTTGGGTTTGGCAGAGATTCTTATAAGACACAAAAAGCACAACGTTTCTAAAAAGTAAACTGAACTTCATCACAATTAAAAATGTTTGCTCTTCAAGAGATGCTGTTATAAATATGAAAAGACATACCGCTGACAGAGAGAAAATATTTATGAAGATAGATAGCATATATATGAAGCATTCTCAACTTAATAAAAAGAAAACAAACAAACAAACAAAAGCCAATAAAAAAAGGAAAAAAAAAGATTGGAATAAACACTTCACCAGAGAATATATATGGATGACCAAGCACATGAAGCACATCATTAGTTATCAGGGAAATGCAAATTAAAACCAAAACAAGGTCCTATTACCTATCTAATAAAATGACTGAAGACTGACCAAATTAAGTATTTGCAAAGATATGAAATGATGGATACATTTATTTTGGAAAACAACTAAATCAAATGTCCCTCAACAAGTGAATGATAAAAAAAATTGGATATCCATATAATGTCAGCTTCCTCAGCAAAAAAAGGAATAAATTATTTATAAATGTAACAAAACAGACACATCTCAGCTGTGGCAAGTGGAAGAAATCACAGCAGAAAAAAAGGCTCTTTCCTATATGAATACATTTATATATATTTCTATAATAAGAAAAATAATATATAGTGAGAGAAAGCAGATCAGTCTACTCAGCATGGGGAGGAGGGGATGGCAAAGGGAACAAGTGACTTATAAAGGGCATGAGAAAACTTTTGAACTGATGGATTTGTTCATTATCTTGATCATGATGATAGTTTCATGGGTATTTTATTGCCCAAACTTATCAAACTGTATATTTTAAATATGGGCAGTATATTGTATGTGCATGTGTAGTAAAGATGTATCAATCTTACCCAATAAACCTGAAAAATGACTTTAAAAAAAGCCTTTTGATATATTAAATTTTTAGCATTTTTACATTTTCAAGTAAAGAAAAACAATCTAGTCCAACTTATATTAAAACACCTATAAAAATTTTTGTGTGTCTTTAGGTGGAATGGAAATTGTAGTTATGTTATTAACTACATATCAATATTGCTTCAGGGTAATAATTATCTCTAGCCTTAAATTACCTATAATATTTACTGCTTACATCTATGTCCTCTGCTTCTTTATTATTTACATATAAAATAGCATAGTATTTTTAATTAAAACTGATCAAATACAAATCATCATGGAAATGCAAATCAAAAGCACAATGAGATATCACCTCACATCTGTCAGAATGGCCGAAATCAAACACATAATTAAAAACAAGTGTTGGCAAAAGATTTATGCGATCTGAAGAGAAACCAGAGTATGGAACACTGGGTGTTATGCACAAACAATGAATCATGGAACACTTCATCTAAAACTAATGATGTAATGTATGGGGATTAACGTAAGAATAAAAAAAAAAGAAAAAAAAGACAAAAAACAAGTGTTGGCAAGGATGTGGGGACAAAGGAACCCTCTTGCACTGTTGGTGGGAATGCAAACTGGTGCAGCCTCTGTGGAAAACAGTATGGGGCTTACTTAAAATATTAAAAATAGAATTACTTTATGAGTAATTCCACTACTGGGTATTTACTCAAAGAAAATGAAAACTCTAATTCAAAAAGATATATGCACCCCTATGTTTATTGAAGATTATTTACTGTAACCAAATTATGGAAGAAATCCAAGTATCCATGGATAGATGAATGGACTATATATATATATGTATGTATATATATATATATACACACCCACCATTATATATATACATATATATACATATACACATATATATACACACACACAATGGTATATATATAATATATATAATATACACCATATATATACACCACATAATATATATAATATATATATGGTGTATATATATACTATATATACACACATATATACACATAATATACACATACACCACATAATATATACATACATATATATATGTATATATATACACACAATTATATATATACCATTGTGTGGTATATATACACATATATATGGAATATTACTTAACCATAAAAAAAGAATGAAATCTTGCCATTTGCAACAACATGGATGGGCCTGGAGGGTATAGTGCTAAGTGAAATAAGTCAGTCAGAGAAAGATTAATATGATTTCACTCATAATGAGTGGAATTTAAGAAACAAAACCAACCAACCAACTAACCAAGAAAGGGACTCTTAAATACAGAGTGGTTTCCAGAGGGAAGGTGGGTAATGGGAGGGGTGAAATAGATAAAGGGGATCAAGAGTACACTTATCTTGAGCACTGAGTAACATACTGTTGAACTATTATATTGTCCACCTGAAACTAATAGAATACTGTATGTTAATTATACTTCGATTAAAAAAAACTGATCCAAATAACCAACTTATTGGATAAAGGCAAAATATATTTTATTAATATGCCATTTATTGATGAGGTCATACATTTACATATTAAATATTATAGGCAAAATCTTCCTTTGTCTTTTTAAAATCAAATTAAAACAATTTACTTAATTCTATGAATATTGATGAATGGAGAAATAAAGTGTAGTCCATCTCTTCATCATTTTCCATTTAAAAACTTTTGTAGGAAATACATAGTACTCAGCTTTGTACAATAAACAGGGCCCTGAACATGGAGGATAATTTGTTTCAGATACTTAATCGAGTAACTGTCATGTATCCATAAAATAGAATCCTGCTCAGCTCTAAAAACTATTGACATAAATAAAAAAATAAAAAAAATAAAAAAATAAAAACTATTGACATATACAATAACATGGATAAATCTCAAAGACATTATGCTAAGTGAGGAAGTTTTCTCAACAAATTACATAGAGTATGATGCCATTTATATGGCATTCCTAGGAAGGCATAAATATGATTACATACATTAGGATTCCATTTATATGCCATTCTGAAAAAAAAGGCAAACTAATGGGTTAGAAAACAGATAAGTGGTTACCAGAATTTCAGGAGGGAGAGGGTCTGACTACAAAGGGTAGGCAAGAAGGAAATTTTTGGGGTGTCGGAATTGTTCTGTATTTTGTTCGTGTTGGCAGAAAGCTTTCTTTTAAAGTTCCGTATTTTCAATCAATGAGTTTGAAAAAATACTGACAGTTGTATTACTCAATTTATGAATTAAGAGAACCATTTTTTTTAAAGATTTTCTTTATTTATTTGACAAAGAGAGAGAGAGAGGGAGAGCACAAGTAGGCAGACAGGCAAGCAGAGGGTGAGGGAGAAGCAGGCTCCCCGCAGAGCAGGGAGCCTGATGTGGGGCTCGATCCCAGGACCCTGGGATCATGACCTGAGCCGAAGGCAGACGCTTAACGACTGAGCCACCCAGGCGCCCCAAGAGAACCATTTTTCAAGTCAATAAACTGCCTCAGAAAACTGTACTTAGCTAAAAAGAACTTGCTTTCATATTGATAGCATGAAAATTTTAGTGATCTAGTATAGTTCAGAGTTGGGTGTCAGGTGAATGAAGAAAAGTATTGTATAGAATCTCAGACTTTCTTTCGTACTGTTGCAACAAGTTGTTTTATTGGAACTGGACTCAAGCATAAGCCCAACACATAACAAACTCTAAAATGTCTGTGCATTAGTGAGTGAATGACTACATAATTAGTGACAAAAATACTTGATAAACATTATTTAAAAATGATCAAATGATTAAATAGCTGAGTGATCAAATATTAATTGGACAGTGAACTTGGAATCGTCACAAACATAAGGAAATGTCTTTGGTGGTCTCTTTCCTAAATTCTAGTTTCTCCAGAATTTTATGTTTTATATTTGTTTCATTGGCTTGATAAATTTTCTTGAGCTTTGTGTTAACTCAGAACAGCATGCACATTTTAAATTATTTTTAAAGTTATAGTTATTGTTTGACTGGTATGTATGGCTTTTACAGAAATTCAGCTAAGCAATTCATTTGTCATCATTTATCATGAGTATTCAGGTCAATGTTATTTACTCCATTCCAAGAATGTAGTGTTATCTGGTGCTTGGTTCATGTCAATTAAATTCAGAGCACAGTGCTAGGAAATGTGGAGATTCTCCAAAGAAAATGACATATTTCCTGCCTTCAAAGAGTCTGTCAGTTCTAACATTAGTACAAATTGGGTCTCTTTCTGGGTATGACACTTGGTCTGTTTCCAGCTGAGTCAATCTTCGTCTTAGTTTCCCCAGCTGAAAAATAAAGCTAATAATATCACTGTCAGAAAAAAATAGTGGAGAATATTGAGGTAATGTTTGGAGTTTGAACTTGTTAGTAAGGTACAAGTTAGGTCAGTATATTCTAGAATGTTGTGGTTGTGTGAAACAACAAATTTAAAAAAATAGTTTCTTCTAATATCTATTAGAGCTAGAATATCTATTAGAGCTGGAATCCCAACAATCTCAACAAAAACAATTAGCCTAGTGTTTTCAAACTTCAAAAAATTGGAATCATGTTTAAATGAAATCTTAAGCTGAAGCATAAGCAAATAAAGTTGTTAAAAGTGGAACTATATACCTTCCTGTACACTGCTTAAATAGAATTTGACATCTCTGAGACCCACCTCCTGGGAATCTGTCACATGGATACGACAGAGTCTGACAGTTTTATGGTCACTGGCACTAATTCAGATACAGTTTTCCCTTTGGCACCATTAGAGAGAGATTACCCATTTCCAAAACAGCAATATAAGTAGTCCCAGCACATAGAGTTAAGAGCAGGACACTTACAGGCTCTGGATGTAAGAGCTCTGCTCTCCATCTTGGCAATCTCCTCTAGATATTTTGAACTATAACCAGCCCTCCTTAATTCATGGCATCTCATCCTTGTATTTGTGATGTCTCTTGAAAAATTAGGAAGTCATCCGTGCCTAAGACTTGCCTCAGGTATGATTATCTGCCTACCAAATGTGCGTGCACACGCACACACATGCACACACACACACAATTTAATCCCTGGTCACAACCCAAAGTGTACTTGCCCGTATCTTTCTACCAAGAGAGTGTGGACAGAGACCTTGTACATCTCGTTCACCATCATATCCTAAACATCTATCACACTGTCTGTAGTCATCGTCATCCAGGCATGCATGCATTCATTTATTCATCATTCGATTAAATACACCCGTACTTTCTCTGTATCTGACACTGTTCTTAACACAGAGAAACAATGTTGACAGAATTGGTTCTTGCCTTCATGGATATTATAGTCCTACTTATAGTTGGTACTCTATAAATAGGCGTTCAATTAATGAAAACAGCTTCTCTGCTGTCAAATAAACAAAGAAACAGCCATGACTAAGCTTTTAAAAAAAATAAACTTTATTTTTTTAAATATTTATTTATTTATTTTGAGAGAGAGAGAAAGAGAGGCGGGAGGGGCAGAGGGGAAGAATCTCAAGCAGACTCCCTGCTGAGCATGGAGCCTGATGAGGGGCTCAATCCCAGGACCCTAAGAGCATGACCTGAGCCGAAATCAAGAGTCCGATGCTTCACCGACTGAGCCACCCAAGTGCCTGGAAAAATAAACTTTACTTTTGGAGCAGATGTAGGTTCACAGCAAAATTGGGCAGAAAGCACAGAAAGTTCCTATATACTTCCTGCTCCTCCACCCCCACAGCTTCCCCACTATCAACATCTGGCAGCAGAGTGGTACATTTGTTACAATTGATGAATATACAGTGACACATAATTACCAGCCAAAGTCCACAACTTACATTAGGGTTCACTCTAACTGTTGTATATTCTATGCCTTCAGACAAATGTATAATTGCATGTATCTGCCATTTTAGTATCATATCGAATAGTTTCACTGCCTGCAAAATCTGGCTAGATTTTTAAAACTTTATCTTAAAACTTACAGAAATTAGATTGAGTAACATCTGCTTTCAGATTTTCTGGACAGAAGTCTTGGTTTGGATGATATTTGGTTTTCTGAGGAACCAGCCCATTCTGTGTGCTTTCAGATCAGATGATCTCACAAACATGTAAAAGATATGGCTTCTCATCCTCTCATAACAAAGCAGTTGCTGGAGAAGTCTTAAGAAATGAAGCAGTACATGGAATGAAAAAAAAAAAAAAAACCTCTGCCTTTATCATTACTAGTCATGAACATCACTTTGATAGTCTTTATTTTTTCTTCTGGAAAAAGAGCCTCAGTTGGCTGATTTTGTTTTCAGAATAATAATAATAATCTAGAGGGGCTTCTTTATAAATTAGAAATTTTGTCTGGCATGAACACAGTCACAACACAGCCATTAAGCCAAACAAAATTGCCACTCAGACTTGCCTTCTGTACTTGACCCTCACAAGTGGGCTCTAGACTGAGCGTCGAGAGTCTCAGACCTCAGAAAACAAGATTAATTGAGCACAGTACCCCCTGACCTAGTGATTCTTGGGGCACCAACACAACTTGAAAGTCATATCTCCAACTCCCTCATTTTTTAAGAAGGAAACAGATCTACAGAGGTGAAGTTACCTACCTGCTTCAGGTCAGCTAGCTGAGTAGAGGCAAAGATCATGCTAGAACAGCAGGATCTGGAACACTTGTTCCAAAATTATTTCCGATGCTGTGTATTAGTGATATATTTTCAATGAACTAACTTTCATCAGTCAAAACCAACTAATCATAAACCAAGATTTAATCAATTTTCTACAGAGATAACATTCCTGATTAGTAAAAACATTTCGTAGTAAGATTAATCAAAATTTCCCATTGAGGAAACAGTTCTCTGAAAGCAGAAACATGATGTTTGTGAACCTGGAAATATTTCCTTGTCCTGGAAATGTTCAAGACATCCATTGGTGACACTGGCCCCTGGCTTTCTGAATTCCATGTTTAGGGCGTGAGAAGCCATTTGCAGGGCTGTGGGTTTCTTCAAACTCTATCATTTTTTTTAGTGTGAGTGGTATGGATGTGAGAAACATGATTCAATTCTATATACATACATGTAAATATACACACACATGGGGATTTGACTCTATCATTTGAACTTAAGTATAAGTATGACCAACACAACTCTGCAACTGCTGTAATCAGAAGGGAAGAATGTCTTAAGCAGCTGAAATCCCCAGGAATCTTAGGTAAGCCAAATAAAATTATCCTCTTGGAAGTTGGCCCTGGCATGAGAAAAGCCACCATCCCCTCAGGGAGAATTGCATGACATTTTTAGTAAGAGGATATAGTAAATTAGTTTCTCCTTCAAAAAAATTATCACATTTAAATCCTCTGAGAATAGTGCAAGAGTTCGCCACTACTTCCATCTGAATATAGAATTCCAGAATTTTTCTTTTGAAATAGACAGAAGCTGACAAATGCACTGAGCCAAGGGCTACATCATCCCTCAGGGTTTCACTCGAATACTCGTAACAGATGGATGTCTAGACTGTTTTTGAACACCCCAGGGACAAATTCCACAGTTTTAATTATGAAAACCATTTATATAATGCATTAATATGCCTGTACATGATTTTCCTACTTTATATAGCAGTATGAAGATAAAATGAGATAACACATGCCAAACATTGAACACAGAGTCTGGAACATTACAGAATTTAATACATTTTGCTTTTGCTTCTCTTTCTGCCACCAAAAGTAAACAAAGATAAATAAATTCCAAAGATAGTAAGTTAATTGCATGTGCACTTTTTTTCCTAATAGACTATAAGCCCTTAGAGCAGACACTATCCTATTTCTTCCTGCACTCTCTGTGCCTGCTCAACGCATTGCTAAATAGTAGGAAAGAGTATGAGGTGAATGGAGAAGGGAGGGGGAATAGGAAGGAAAGAAGGAAGGAGGGGAAGGGGAGGGGAGGGAGGTGGGAGGGAGGGGGAGGGAGGGAGGAAAGACAGAAAGAAGGAAGGAAGTGAGGAAGGGAGGACAGGAGGGAGGGAGGGAGGAAGGAAAATAAAAGAAAAAAGGGTAGGGAAGAGCAAACAGCTATAGGCTTATATTTCTCCAATAGTTTCCTGACACTTTCAGGATAGACAGACATCCAATTCCACAGCTTGGTTTCCAAGACAGTTCTTGCTTGCCCTGGCAACCTCTGGAACCTCGATAAACATACCTCATGTTCAGCTTCAGCCACACCCAGTTAGTAGCATTTCCTCAAATACACTCCACAGTCAGCCCTGAGCCTTTGTATACGTTACACTTCTAACTGGACTAAGCCTTCCCTTTTTTTCTGTCTCCTCATGAGCCTCGCAAACTTCCCCTCATCCATTAAGCCTCAGCTAATGCATTTCATATAATTGCAGCAAGTAAATTCTTTCAATTCTTTCCCCTTCTGTCTCTGCCTGTTTCAATAACATGCTTTGTCATTTTTTTCATGCGTTCACAGATGATAGCACATTTGCTTTCCCGGCATGTACTCCAAATATTTTTTTGTTTCCCATCCTGTCTAATTCATTTATACCAAATCCACATATAAAAATTTTAACTAAAATGTGTGCAACCTTCTTCCTCCTAAATGTTGCTGGTTCCCTTCTAATATTTCCCTGCCCTGCATTTAAGAACCAATCTTGCACCCTCCTCCCTTAAATAGATGATATCTCTTTGACTTTGGAACTCTGGGATACTTTGTAGGAGAACTTTTTTTAACTCCAGTGCTACTTGAAAAATTAAACTTGTATTTTGTGTAATTGTAGATGTATATGCAATTGTGAGACACAGTATGGAGAGATACCTAATACCCTGTACCTAGTTTTCTCCAAAAGTAACGTCTTTCAAAACTCTAGTACAATATCACAATCAGGATTTTAATATTAATATAGTCAAGGTACAGAACAATTCCATCACCACAAGGATTCTTTGTATGGCCTTTTATGCTACAACCACTTAACAATTTCCCAACCCTGCCCCTGACAGGTGGCAACTACTAATCCGTTCCCCATTTCTTAATTTTGTCATTTTGAGAATGTCATAAAAATGAGATCATACAGTATGTGACTTACCGGGATTAGCTTTTTCACTCAGCATAATTCCCTAAAGATTCATCTAGGTTGTTGCATATATCAATAATTCATTCCTTTATATTGCTGTCTAGTATTCCTTGGTATGGACATATTATGGTTTGTTTAACCAGTCACACATTGAAGGACATCTAGATTGTTTCCAGTTTGGGACTATAACAAATAAAGCTGCACATTCATGTATAGGTTTTTATTCTACATACATTTTCATTTCTCTGAAATAAATGCTCAGGAGTACAATGACTGGGCCATATGGTATCTCCATGTTTAGTTTTATTAAAAAACTACCTGTATTGTGCTTTTAATTTCAGTTATCACATATTCATTTTTAGTACATAATAAAGCAATTGATTTGTTTTTCTTGAGATATAATTCACATATTATAAAACTCATCATTTTAGAGTGGCATACATTTCTTTGAGTTTATCTTATTTGGGATGTACTCAATTTTCTTGAATCTGTATTTCTATTTCTTTTGTCAAATTTGGAACAGTTATTAACCTATTATTTCTTTGAATACTTTTCCAGTTCCATTCTCTCTTCTCTCTTTCTAGAATTTGGATGATATAAATATTAATTCCTTTGTTACTGTTGCATAGGTCTTTAAGACTCTGTTCATTTAATTTCAGTCTATTTTTTCTCTGTTACCCAGATTGTATAAATTCTATTGATCTGGCCTCAAGTTCACGATTCTATTCTCTCTCAACTCCATTTTACTATTAAGCCCATCCAACACTTTTAAAATTTTGATTATTGCACTTTGCCGTCCTACATTTTCTTGTTTATGGCTTCTTGTTTATGACTTGTTTATGGTTTTTGTTTATGACTTCTATTTCTTTGTTGAGATTTGTAATTGCTGATTTCCAAGCAAAGCAAATAACTAGCAAAAATAGGAGAAAGCCATATGCTAAATTTTAAATTTTAAAATCACCCCAAATCTCATCTTAAGGAGTTTATCTATGATGAAACCAAATGAATGTTTTTGGCTCCAGTATCATGTTCACATTTGTATTGTCAGAGATCCTTACACCTGCCATGGTGATCCATTAAACAATGGGAGATAATGTCCAATGTTTGCTCACTAAATTTTTCTTTTCTGCATTGCACTTTTCATTCATTCATTTATTTATTCACTTATTCATTTGATCTGTATTTGTTGACTGCCTGATGTAATCCCCAAAACTGGGGATATAAAGACTAAGATGTTTTTACCCCAGTTTTCCAACATGGTTTAAGAGATGACCTCTGAATTTACTCAATAGCCCTGGTCAAAAATTTGGATACCATCTTTGACTCCTCCCTCTTGATTAACCCCACTTCTGTCCAATCCATTAACAAATTTAAAATTTTCCCTCCAAAATAGATCTTAAATTCATCTAATACTCTCCATATTTATTGCCAATCTAATCCAAGCTGCCATCGTCTTTCTTCTGGGCTATTGACCCACTTTTCAAGCTGATCTCTCAGCTTCCTCTCTTACCCAACAGCCACGTGATCTTTTAAGATGTAAATAGGAACATGCCAGTGCTTTCTTTAAAATACCCCAATGGCTTCTATTTTTTTTAAGCATTTTTTTTTATTATGCTATATTAATCACCATACATAACATCATTCATTCTTGTTGTAGTGTTCCATGATTCATTGTTTGCATATAACACCCAGTGCTCCATGCAGTACATGCCCTCTTTAATACCCATCACCAGGCTAACCCATCCCCCCGCCTCCTCCCCTCTAGAGCCCTCAGTTTGTTTCTCAGAGTCCATAGTCTCTCATGGTTCCTCTCCTGCTCCGATTTCCCCCCCTTCATTCTTCCCTTCCTGCTATCTTCTTCTTCTTTTTGTTTTTTTAACATATAATGTATTATTTGTCTCAGAGGTACAGGTCTGTGACTCAACAGTCTTTCACAATTCACAGTGCTCACCATAGCACATACCATCCCCAATGTCTATCACCCAGCCACCCCATCCCTCCCACCCCACCCCCCACTCCAGCAACCCTCAGTTTGTTTCCTGAGATCAAGAATTCCTCATATCAGTGAGATCATATGATACATGTCTTTCTCTGATTGACTTATTTCACTCAGCATAATGCCCTCCAGTTCCATCCACGTTGTTGCAAATGGCAAAATTTCATTCCTTTTGATGGCTGTATAATATTCCATTGTATATATATACCACATCTTCTTTATCCATTCTTCTGTTGATGGACATCTTGGCTCTTCCCATAGTTTGGCTATGGTGGACATTGCTGCTATAAACGTTGGGGTGCCCGTACCCCTTTGGATCCCTACATTTGTGTCTTTGGGGTAAATACCCAGTAGTGCAATTGCTGGGTCATATGGTAGCTCTATTTTCAATTTTTTGAGGAACCTCCATACTGTTTTCCAGAGTGGCTGCACCAGCTTGCATTCCCACCAACAATGTAGGAGGGTTCCCCTTTCTCCGCATCCCCGCCAACATCTGTCGTTTCCTGACTTGTTAATTTTAGCCATTCTGACTGGTGTGAGGTGGTATCTCATTGAGGTTTTGATTTGGATTTCCCTGATGCCGAGTGATGTTGAGCACTTTTTCATGTGTCTGTTGGCCATTTGGATGTCTTCTTTGGAAAAATGTCTGTTCATGTCTTCTGCCCATTTCTTGATTGGATCATTTGTTCTTTGGGTGTTGAGTTTAGTAAGTTCTTTAATGATTTTGGATACTAGCCCTTGATCTGATAGGTCATTTGCAAATATCTTCTCCCATTCCGTCTGTTGTCTTTTGGTTTTGTTGACTGTTTCTTTTGCTGTGCAAAAGCTTTTTATCTTGATGAAGTCCCAATAGTTCATTTTTGCCCTTGCTTCCCTTGCCTTCGGTGATGTTTCTAGGAAGACGTTGCTGTGGCTGAGGTCGAAGAGGTTGCTGCCTGTGTTCTCCTTTAGGATTTTGATGGACTCCTGTCTCACATTTAAGTCTTTCAACCATTTTGAGTCTATTTTTGTGTGTGGTGTAAGGAAATGGTCCAATTTCATTCTTCTGCATGTGGCTGTCCAATTTTTCCAACACCATTTGTTGAAGAGACTGTCTTTTTTCCATTGGACATTCTTTCCTGCTTTGTTGAAGATTAGTTGACCATAGAGTTGAGGGTCCATTTCTGGGATCTCTATTCTGTTCCATTGATCTATGTGTCTGTTTTTGTGCCAGTACCATACTGTCTTGATGATTACAGCTTTGTAATAGAGCTTGAAGTCTGGAATTGTGATGCCACCAGCTTTGCTTTTCTTTTTCAACATTCCTCTGGCTATTCAGGGTCTTTTCTGGTTCCATACAAATTTTAGGATTATTTGCTCCATTTCTTTGAAAAAAGTGGATGGTATTTTGATGGGGATTGCATTGAATGTGTAGATTGCTCTAGGTAGCATTGACATCTTCACAATATTTGTTCTTCCAATCCATGAGCATGGAACTTTTTTCCATTTCTTTGTCTCTTCTTCAAATTCTTTCATGAGTATTTTATAGTTTTCTGAGTACAGATCCTTTGCCTCTTTGGTTAGATTTATTCCTAGGTATCTTATGGTTTTGGGTGCAGTTGTAAATGTGATTGACTCCTTAATTTCTTTTTCTCCTGTCTTGTTGTTGGTGTATAGGAATGCCACTGATTTCTGTGCATTGATTTTATATCCTGCCACTTTACTGAATTCCTATATAAGTTCTAGCAGTTTTGGGGTGGAATCTTTTGGGTTTTCCACATAAAGTATCATATCATCTGCAAACAGTGAGAGTTTGACTTCTTCTTTGACGATTTGGATGCCTTTTATTTCTTTTTGTTGTCTGATTGCTGTGGTTAGGACTTCTAATACTATGTTGAATAGCAGTGGTGATAGTGGACATCCCTGCCGTGTTCCTGACCTTAGGGGGAAAGCTCTCAGTTTTTCCCCATTGAGAAAGATATTCGCTGTGGGTTTTTCATAGATGGCTTTTATGATATTGAGGTATATACTCTCTATCCCTACACTCTGAAGAGTTTTGATCAAGAAAGGATGCTGTACTTTGTCAAATGCTTTTTCTGCATCTATTGAGAGGATCATATGGTTCTTGTTCTTTCTTTTATTAATGTATTGTATCACATTGATTGATTTGCGGATGTTGAACCAACCTTGCAGCCCAGGGATAAATCCCACTTGGTCGTGGTGAATAATCCTTTTAATGTACTATTGGATCCTATTGGCTAGTATTTTGGTGAGAATTTTTGCATCCATGTTCATCAAGGATATTGGTCTGTAATTCTCCTTTTTGATGGGGTCTCTGATTTTGGGATCAAGGTAATGCTGGCCTCATAAAATGAGTTTGGAAGTTTTCCTTCCATTTCTATTTTTTGGAACAGTTTCAGAAGAATGGGTATTAATTCTTCTTTAAATGTTAGGTAGAATTCCCCTGGGAAGCCATCTGGGCTTTTGTTTGTTGGGAAATTTTTGATGACTGCTTCAATTTCTTTAGTGGTTATAGGTCTGTTCAGGTTTTCTATTTCTTCCTGGTTCAGTTTTGGTAGTTTATACATCTCTAGGAATGCATCCATGTCTTCCAGATTATCTAATTTGCTGGCATAGAGTTGCTCATAATATGTTCTTGTAATTGTTTGTATTTCTTTGGTGTTGGTTGTGATCTCTCCTCTTTCATTCATGATTTTATTTATTTGGGTCATTTCTCTTTTCTTTTTGATAAGTCTGGCCAGGGGTTTATCAATCTTGTTAATTCTTTCAAAGAACCAGCTCCTAGTTTTGTTGATCTGTTCTACTGTTCTTTTGGTTTCTATTTTATTGATTTCTGCTCTGATCTTTATTATTTCTCTTCTCCTGCTGGGTGTAGGCTTTATTTGCTGTTCTCTCTCCAACTCTTTTGGGTGTAGGTTAGGTTGTGTATTTGAGACCTTTTTTGTTTCTTGAGAAAGGCTTGTATTGCTCTATACTTTCCTCTTAGGACTGCCTTTGCTGCAACCCAAAGATTTTGAACAGTGTGTTTTCATTTTCATTTGTTGCCATGAATTTTTTTAATTCTTCTTTAATTTCCTGGTTGACCCATTCATTCTTTAGTAGGATGCTCTTTAGCCTCCATGTATTTGACTTCTTTCCACTTTCCTCTTGTGATTGACTTCTAGTTTCAAAGCATTGTGGTCTGAAAATATTAAAATCTCCCAATGGGGCGCCTGGGTGGCTCAGTTGGTTAAGCGACTGCCTTCGGCTCAGGTCATGATCCTGGAGTCCCGGGATCGAGTCCCACATCCGGCTCCCTGCTCAGCAGGGGGTCTGCTTCTCCCTCTGCCCTCTTCCCTCTTCCCTCTCATGCTCTCTGTCTCTCATTCTCTCTCTCTCAAATAAATAAATAAAATCTTTAAAAAAATAAAATAAAATAAAATAAAACCCCCCAATGGCTTCTTATATATGAAGAAGAAAATGCAAATTCTTCATCAAGCGTTTGCCTACTTTTTAATATATTTTTTATTTATTTATTTGATGGGGAGAGAGATAGCGAGAGCAGGAACACAAGCAGGGGAAGTGGGAGAGGGAGAAGCAGGCTTCCCACTGAGCAGGGAGCCTGATGTGGGGCTCGATCCCACTGGGATCATGACCCAAGCCGAAGGCAGACACTTAGCGATTGGGCCACCTAGGTGTCCCTTACCTACTTTTCCACTCCATTTTGTACCACTCTACTTTCTTTCTAATCTCCCACTTGCTCAAACCCCCAACCTCCTTTCTACACTGAGTTCTCTGTTCAAGTAGTTTTCTCAGGCTGAACAACATTCATTTCATCACCCTTCTCCAGCAAATTTCCATTCAATGTTTTCCAGCTCTTCTTGAATACTGGAATCTCAAATACTATTTTTCAATTTCTTCATAAGACCACCCTTTACCCATAATCTAAATGTGGGACTCCCAGTTATTCCCTCTTGGTTCACTGTGTTATTTTTCTCAGACTTTACCTGAATTTGGAGTTACAAATTTGGTTCATGTTGGTTTAATATCTATTTCTTCCACAAGGACATATGGACCATGAGGGCAAGGGTTATTACTCCATTATTTATAACTATACTATTAAAAGTATCATAGTGCTTGGCACACAGTAGGTGCTTAATACATATTTTTTAATAAGCAGGGGACAGAATCTTTTCTTCAATTTATGATCCAACTAAAGAGAGATATATACAAAAAAACTAGGTGTTCTGAGTGTTTTGTTTCCTCCTTTCTGCCACATAGGTGTATATCTTGCAAATATATGGAGGATGGGAAGGTAGCAATTGAATAATTCCGTTTCCCCCATTCCTTGTGCCTGGTGAGTCCTGTTGCCCAATGTCTCCTCTGGGTCTCTCTATTCTAACTGCTGTCAACAACCTCTGACATCCCATTCCTCTAGCCTCATTTCCCTGAAATCCCTCAAGGCCTTCAACAATTTATTTATTGGGCACCTTTATTCAACAATTATTTATCAAGAACTTCCTCTGTGCCAGGCACTGTGTTTGGAGCAGGAGGTTGATCAATAGACAAGATGAAGAGACAGAGTCTTAGCTTTTATGGACTCCATATTCTATTAATGAAGACAGGCAATCGATATGAAAAAACAAATGAGTAAGAATTCATAGTGATAAGTACTATGAAATATATAATACAAAATTATGTGGTAGAAATGTGCTGGTGATATGGGGTAAGATGGGGTTGCTTTGATTAATGGATTAGATATGATCTTTCCAAGGAGGTAAAATTTGAACTGGGATATGAATAGTATGAAGGAACCAACCATATGAACATCCAGAGAGGAAAGGTATTCTGGGCAGAGCAAATAACTATTATAAAGATAGGAGAAAAGTAGGTATGTTTGGGGAGCAGATGGAAGGCAATTATGAGCTGTGATGATTAACAGTGAAGTTGAGGAGGTAGGCAGAAACCAGATCATGCAGGACTATTCAGTCCATGCTGGGCATTCAGAATTTATTCTGAGTATGAGGGAAAGCCACAGGAGGGGTTTAAAATAGGAGTGACACAATTAGATTTTTAGTTTAAAAGGTCACTCTGGCTTTGATGTGGATAATAATTTATAGGCAGGCAAGAACAGAAAGAAGCCAGTTATAATGCTGTCTTCATAGTCTACAAAAAGGTGATGACCCTTGGTGAGAAGAGAAGAGGTTTATCATAGTTTGGAAGTCATGCCAGCATTCCTGAATTCCCCTCATTCCTCCTCCAGTCATTACCCTCTGCCCTATAGGGACACTACTATGCTGATTTTTAACAGTATAGACAGGTGTTTGTTTTGTTTTGTAATCTATGTAATTGGAATTGTGCAGTATGTACTCTTGTTCTTTCACTCACATTTTTCCATATTGCTGCATGCCGTTGAAGTTTAATCTTACTGTCGTATATTTTTCTGTTTTGTGATTCTATCAAAATTAACTTATTCGTTTTCCTTCTTATGATGTGTGGGTGATTTCCCACATGTAGGGCTAATACTAATAGTGCTACTATGAACACTCTAGTGTATGATATTTGGTGACCTGGAGTAGAATTACTAGGTTATAAGATATACATATGTTTGACTTTGGAAGATAGTACCAGTCCTCCAAAGAAATTGCACAGATTTATACTCCCACTAGCACTTAATAGCAAATCCAGCTACTTGGTATTTTCTATGTTTTTATTTTAGCCATTCTGGTAGATGTAAGAGGTATCCATTTCTATTTTCTTTGATATATTAGTTCTGTATGTTTACTTTTTAAATCTTTTTTATGCCTTTGACTTGTACTCTCTTTATTTCTTTTATGTTTAGACAGTACCTTCCAAATTTGAATGCCTTTCCTTTCATTGATAGGCTTGTCATCCTCTGTTAGTCTATATTGCCAGATGGAAGACACCACTTGCTTTCAGTTTTTGCCTTCATATGCCTTTTTATCATTGAAATACAAAAATATTTCATTTTTAATAATCCCACAGTGTCATCCAGTGACCATGAACTTTAATCATTATTCTACAAGAGGAGTTTCACCAATAGGTGGTTTCAAAGTCTCTTATATCTTAGCTGTTATTTTATTTGAATAATTTTCATCCTTCATTCTTTTTGTGATCCCATTTTCCCTTTGGACCAACCTCTACTTAATTCTACTTCCATGGTGTTTTTTCCCTCTCCCTCCACCCACTTTCACTTAGTCTCAGATCCCAAAGCAGCTCTTAAGTGTTTATTCTACTTTGATATGAAGTTATATTTTATACACGAACTTAATTTCCCAGAAACTTGAGAAGAGTTATTTTACTTAGAGAAAACTGCCATGGAATGACAATCATTTTTAAAATGCTTTAAAGAAAGGTCTTGAAAAACCAAAGAAATTCAATTCTATTTTACAAATATGGTGGAGTCATGACCAACTTGCTCCTAAGGTAACTTAAGAGTTAAACAAGTCCTGATACACAGTAGCCAATCAAAGTGATTAATGTTTCTGGAACTTTGCTAATTGTGGCACCATGTCAAAAGGTTGATTAGTTCAACTGAAAGTTATGGTCACAGTAATTTAGGATTGGATCTGCAACTGTGCTTGTGGGAAAAGCCATTGACTCAGAAAATAAAGGGCAATAAGGATCTCCTAGTAGGCCAGTTGAATTCCCTTGTACGTGTGTCTATAGCATGTTTTGTGTGATATTGCCAGAGGTTTATGAGATATTGAGCTGCTATCTCCTGAGTCCCTGTTTCTGTATGATTCTGTGTTCTACTTCAATATGATTATAAACTTCATAGTGGAAATCTCAGATTAGGCTATTACCTTTTTACTGTCCTCTCCTGGGGTTTAGGCATGGCTAGATAAATTGTACACTAGATCTGCTGGAGTTTCTTAGTGACTGAGAAGCTTTCTGGAAAAGAACATAAACTATATCCATTGCTGAACTTGAAGCATATCTGATCATGCCTGATGAATTGGTGAGTTGGCTCCAAAGAAGTCAAATTGTGAGCAGGAGATTAAGAATTGTATAGAAAACTGTTCATTCCAAAGGAGGAAGAAACCAGGCAAATGGCTTATGTCCAGCAACAAAGCCTTTAGTCATCAGAGGAGAAAGAAGAACTCAGTATAATGTCACAGTCAATACATGATTTCTTCCCAAGCTCAACCTCGAGAACCTATAAATTAAAACAGAAAGACTTCTTTTACTAAATACTAATACTCTGTGCCATAGACAACATTACTTTTCACCACTGTAACAAAAATTTGTTTAAAAATATTCAGAGGGAAATAGGACTATTCCCAAGCTTCTCCACAGACCACACAGCTTTGTTTTGACTGAGGGCTTGGAGTGGACTCTGATAGACTTTGGGCACCCAGGAAAGCTACAGGAAAGACTCTCATAACCACTGTAGCTGTGTGGGGGTCAGCAACCTCAGCATCCCCAAGAGTGGCAGAAGCCAGTAGTAGGGACACTGCTGTGTTGATGGAGCATCATATAGAGCATATGGTGCCTATGGAACAGTATGGATGCTATAGGTTAGCTCCTCTTCCTGACAATTTGTGAGATACTTCCGGGGGTGGGGACTCTCAGACTTATTTGTGGCCAGGTGTGTGGAGTTGGGAATAGGAAAAGAGATGGTAAAATGACTGGAGAAAGATTTTGCAAAAGTTGGATTTTCTTATACTTAGCAGGTCAAAGCCAGAGGTAGAATAATTTAAGTTATAAGATAACAAATTTTAAATTCTCTCCATTTTGAGATTTTTCTCTGCATAAGACCAACCATCCATCTATATAGACCTGCATTTGTAAATTTTATCCATATTCATTGACTGCCTTTATTTTTTTTTCCCTGTGAACCCAGAAACAGAAAAATATAATTTTGTCAGTGTGGTTCAGCTTGTTACAAAATTTCTGCCATTTTTTGGTTGTCTCTTGTTAATAAACTTAACTTTTAATTTTTTCTTAGGTTCCTCTCTCTCTTTGGTTGAATTTCAAAAATTGTTCTTTGAACCCTGAAGTAGCTATATAAAAAATGTATCAACAAAAATGGATATATTTGTTGTAGAAATTGTTAGTTACCAAATGCTCACCATCTTTCCCTCCTGATTCTAGTTAATCAATATTCTATGATTAGAGAGAGCAGAGGACTGGAGGCAGAGATGCTGGATTAGAGAGAGCAGAGGACAAGCAGGACCCATCATGCACTTTTTGGTTTAGCGTTCACAAGGGTGGTGGGAGTGCAAGGTGGTCAGGCTTTTAGCATTTGAGGATATGTGGATGATTAGAATTGGTGTGTGTTTCGGGGGGATTACTTAGCAATACTGCATTTCAACACAGTGGCCCTGCCTCCCAGTAAATGCGGCCAACAGATGATAAGCTCTCTTGGAGCTCACCAATCAGATATTTTACCTCTGCTCCTATGAGTGGAGTATGTACAGACTGCCCTCTCTCCAAGGAAAAAGGGAGAAAGAAGTCAAGTAATGAGCTTTCTTCCCCAATACTCCCAAACTTTGTGTTCATTTAATTGTTTGTGTTTAACAGCCAAGGCTATGGTCAGCAAAGTCTGTGGCTATATCTCTTCAGAGGAAGGACTAGCAGAGTATCAGAGATATCCCACTCTGCATCACTGCCCCTTTGGGCCTTCTTCTGGGTCAGCAGTGAATAGTTCAGTTTTTGTACTCGGGAAGTTCTGACAAAGCTCAGAATAAACGGTTAATTGCTGTAACTCACAGGATACAATGTACTCATGGCCCAAAACTCAATGCCCATTCAATTTCCAACCTCAAACTATGCCCAGCTTCACTGTCAAATATTTCTTATTATAAACTATACAAAAAATCTGTAGAAAAGCAAGTGTACCTCCAATAATGCAGTATAACTTTATAGTATATCACACACTTGAACATGAAATTCCTCCTATTATTACATTCTCAGAAAGAAATTAAAGACTGAAAGCAAAATCTGATTCAAGTTAATTAAACTTCAAGGGAATCAAAAGTCCAAAATCTTGCCTATTCAATATATTTCTCTTTTTATTTTTGTCAAGAAAGATCTCAGTCACACACAGTCTGGGTTCTTTCAGGAGTGGATTGTCCTTTTTCTATGGGTATAGGTGTAGTCCCTTTGGCAACTTCAAAATTTAATTACTCCAATTTCAAGTCACATTCATGTATGACATGTTATCAGACAAAGAATCCAAAGAGTCTATAGGACATGTAAAATGATCTCAGCTGCAGCCTTCACTCATACAATTTAGAAGAGACAAGATAATTTCAATCCTCCCACAGCAGTCATCCTCATACATAATATAATGTCACAGTGCAATTGCTGACAGTGAACCGTAGCAGAAAAAAATTGAGTAGATTTGACTGCAGTCTTGCCAGAATGCCGGGTAGTCTAGGCCAGTTTATTTTGATTCCTTAAACGATCAACTTAAATTCAGTTATGAGAATGCTTCCATTAAGAGGTTAATTGTCACATTGTTCCCCACAGTTGATATATTTCTACATTTTGCAAAAATTGTAAATTTGCTGTGATGGCCTCTCCAGCCTCCAGGCCTTATTTGAAGCTCTCTTCTTCCCCTTTATGTGCATTTCACCTCTTTTCATTTCTATATCTCCTTTGAGCTGTACAATTTTGGCATGATTCTGGCATCTGGATGCTGAGGAGTGAGCATGCTGCCTGGGGATACAATCTCCATTTCCCCTTGAGAGCTGGGTGCCCTACATTTTAAAAGAGCCAATGCTCCAGAGTTCACTGCATTACATTCTCCACAATGTCAATCTTTTGCTCTTTTTCTGGATTTCTTCAACTTCAGAAATATCTAGAGGCATATTTAGCTGTAGGCCATTTGTTGCTGCTGCCTCTGCTGGAATTCCTTAAGCCTAGGAATCCTATGTGTTAAGGGGGTCTTTCCCTTGTCTTCACATTTGCCTGAGCTCGAGATTTCCCTTCAATATATTCCTGAACTGAAGTTGCTCTTGATTTTTCCAATGCTTGTGCCCTTAGTGAATTAAGAGAAGAGAAATATATCCTTTCCATGTGCATTTCATCCAATTCTGCATTCCCAGGATTTTGGGGTTGGTAGCACTTGAACCCTTTATGTTCCTTCTATAGCATCCCAAACACTGCTCCATGACATCTCTTTCTTGCCATTTTCCATTTGCCTCCAGGGCTCTACTCCTCTCTGTCGTTACCCTACTCTTTCAGCCAGGCCCGGCTGAGCTTTTAAATTTCTACTCACTTCCTAAACTATTCTCTTTCTTTCTCTAAAGCAACAACCACAATATTAATTATAACAACCAACATTTATTGAATACTTATGAGGTGCCAGATCTTGTGCCAAGATATTTAAAGATATTTAAAGAGAGAAAGGAAGAGGAAAAAGATGAATTATCCACTGTCAACATTTCAACAGAACATCTCTCTCCCTAATAAATGTGTCCCAAGTTCCTCACCTTACCAGTCAGTTAAATTACTCCTTCTTCAATAGAGAAGAACAAGTGAGGAGGTAGAGATTGTCAGGAAATATTTATTCCAGTGCTGGAGAAAGGTAATGTTTCCTTTCCGTCAGGGCCTAAGACCCCTAACTGAGTTATTTGTAGAGACTAAATGATTTCATATACGTCAGCTCCCACTACTGAAATCAGCAGTTGCTGCTCCTTTCTCAAGAACGTTGCAAAATCTTCTCTCCTCTCTAGACGTGAGGAAGAGGGAATACTTGTGTTCTCCAGTAATATCCAAATTCAGGATACTCAGCCAAGGGTGGACTACTCACCACTGGGGTGGAAAGAGAACTCATTGTTTTGTTCACAGTGTATTTCTCTCTTTCCTACAGCACGGAAGAAGAGGGTGCTGATTAGTACTTAACTTGTGGTGATTATGTCTCTTTTATGTTTTATGAGAATGGTGCTAATCATTTATATTTGCAGTGTGATATATAAACCTTAAGGATTTTTTTTCTAAAAAATGACTTGATTGTTTTTCTTACAAATATAAAGCATGTGGAATTTAAGAAATGAAATAGATGAACATTGGGGAAAAAGAAAGAGAGAGGCAAACCGTAAAACAGACTCAACTGTAGAGACCAAATAGGCTTCCTGAAGTGGGGGGAGGGATGGCTAAATGGGTGATGGAGATTAAGGACTATACTTGTGACGAGCACTGGCATTATATGTAAGTGATGAATCACTAAATTCTACTCCTGAAACTAATATTACACTATATGTATTAAAAATTCTGGGACATTTTCTGATACGTATAAACTCTATGTATCTGTCAGAGGGGACATTTATTGGGAACCTATTTTGTTTGCAAAGGCAAAGAGAACTTAGTCATGCATTGCTCCCTAATTCAGCTTCACTAAGCTTGTAGTTAGCAGAATTTCTTATAAGATTTTGGAACTAGTTTGACAGTTAATGCAGTTTCCAGTGTCATTATAAACTTAGCTATTATTTCTGTGCTTTCATCAGTTTTTAAATTATTTTTTATAAAAGTATGTTTTTAAGTAGAGAGAATTACAAATAAGATAACATGTATAACAATGTTTTGAAACGCTGTGTCTTTAACTTCACAAGAACAATCTGTTATATTCTACAGCATTTTTCTGTTCTGTTGGAAACTATCTCTAGGATAATCAACCACTAGTTAAAACAATGAGGTCAAAGAGAAAAATTTTCTCCTGGATTGTGTCACAAAGAAGGAGATCTCTATACTCTTTTTTTTTAAGATTTTATTTATTTATTTATTTGAGAGAGAGAGAGAGAGAGCACGAGCAGTGTTCAAGAGTTGGACACTTAACCAACTGAGCCACCCAGGCTCCCTAAGTATATTACTTTAATTCTCAATTTTGATCCCTTGTGTTTCTAACTTCAACATCTGTATTTCATTTTTTATCCATTCATTCATTCATTCATTCATTCAGTCAGTCAGTCAATAAATACTTACTGAGCATTTATTATAGTCCAGGTTATATTATAGGTTCTGGAGATACAGCAATAACAAAACAGAAAGAAATTACTGTCCTTACAATTAATTGATGAAGATTTTGTGATTTGGTAACCTGCCTCAGATATGCCTGGATATTTAAAATATCATTCAGCTCTTTCCAATTTTCTAACATAGTAGGGTTTCCTGAACCCCTCCGGACTTGATAGTTTGATTTTTATGTTTGACTCCTGACTGTCCTAACATGGACAAGCCCTGCCATGGCCATTGATAACAAAGACATGACTACTTTTTTTTTAAAGATTTTATTTATTTATTAGAGAGTGAGTGAGAGAGAAACAGCATGAGAGAGGAGAGGGTCAGAGGGAGAAGCAGGCTCCCCGCTGAGCCGGGAGCCCGATGTGGGACTCGGTCCCGGGACCCTGGATCATGACCTGAGCCGAAAGCAGTCGCTCAACCAACTGAGCCACCCAGGCGCCCAAGACATGACTACTTTAATAGTGGACTCAAACAGTGTACATGTTTACAAATGAGTCCTAATTTACATCCACAGAAAATATAGTTTACTTGCAATAACTGATGATATCTTTCTTTAAAACCATCTTCCTACTTGCTCTCACCAATTTTGGGGAGCAAGGAAAATATAATTTGGTTTAATCCAGTAATTAATATTAATCCAATAACTTAAACTTTTTCTTTAAGTGAGAGTCTTATTCAAGTAAATTCTCCATCATTTAGATTTCCTGTCTTTGTCCCAGATCTATCCAAGATGGTCTGAAGTTGCAAGATAGGGAGGGTTACATACTCAAGAGTGATTGACAGGAGGGGAGGGACAGCTCTACATACAGGCCCTCACATCGGCTGTCGCACTATGCTAAAGTCTGTGGTTGGGGAATTTCTTGTATCCTCTTTGGTTTGATCAGGACTAGAGATTCTCCTCTCCTGACTCAACTTCACTTCCTGGTGCTAAGAGGTCTTGGGTGTGGCTGCCGGCTACTGTAGTTGGTTAAGCTGGCCACAGTACACTCAGTCCCAGCCAGATCTCTGTGGAGCTTCTGGCAGGTACCACAGCTGGATTCCCTCCCAACTACCTCTACATCCCCACATCAACTCCACCGTGAGGGTATGTGGTATCTTTCCATGGCACATAGGAGTTAAGAGCTTTAGGAGTTTTGTCTAAGGCTCTCATTCTGCCTAAAGACTGAGAGGAGGATAGGAGGGTCACCCTGCAGCTTTGTCCTCTTCAGTGTAGACTTGTTCAGACAGTTCTTGACCCAGGACTCAGTGCTAGCTGATACATTTCTCCATCTTACTATAATGTTTCCTGTTTGGTGTGGCAGACACGTGTATGTGGGTCAGATATGGTACAAACACTATATTCCCAGCTTGTGATGAAAGTGTCTGATTTTCCTTGGGATTTTTCCATTTAAAAATTGACCTAGCTTAGTGAGGTACGTGAGATAGATGATCTTAAGTCACAGTCCATCAAGCAGAACTACCACCAACAAATGGCTACAAAAACATTTGGCTGAAGCTGATGGGGAGCTTGATACAAACAAGTGTAATGGAGAGATACCCTTTGGCAGGTGAAAAGGTATCTGGATCAGCATTACAGTATAAACGTTGTCGCCGGTACTCTGTATTTTCTCAAGTCTTTTGCAATTTTAGAGATGCCCAGTTTACACTAAAGCATAATGAAGCCCATGAGATTTTAACATTGTCGGCCCAGTTTTAAAATGTGGTTAACTGACTTGTTAATGTACTGTGAGTTCCGAGGACTGCATTAGGCCAGTCAGTCTAATTAGGTTACATGCCCACTGGGCATGGATTGAGAGTGCTTTCCTAAGTTTTTCTTTAAGCCTTGTGCATTTTTTTGTCTCAATAAATTTCACACTAAATTTCAAAAAGTGGTATGCAACTCACCACTTAAATATTATAAAAATAAAAACACAAGATTTGTGGAACTAATACTTGCACTCAATTTGAAAACTGGTCTCTAACATTATGAAAGTGCTTTAGGACCGTTACATAATTTTTTTCAAGACAGTGAAGGGCAAAATTTAGTGACACACATACACATTATATAGATGTCAGGCTACTGGATCCCTGTAGGATTCTATAATTTTATGTGTATACAGAAAATTTTAAAAATTTATTCTGTATCATTTCCATCCAAAGTTTGGTAGACTGATTTATTAGTTGTTCAGCTGTTTAATCAGTAACTCAAGATAGCGTTAGGAGATTCCACTCTTTGAATAGGTTGAACTAATATAACACTGGTCTATGTAAACATAACTTTTGTGCTTCATTGACAGCTAACTTTTAAAACTTTATCAGAATGAACCTTTTTCTACTGTCTACAGCTATTTGTAATATATATATATATATATATATATATTCAGAGATAGACTATTTTTCAAGAGAAATTTTCTAAGTATATGCCCTTATTGTGGTATTAAGACTAGAAGATTCATGAGGGCACATCCAGGTCTTTTCCATTTTTGTTTTACAACACAGTCTGGCACATAGCAAGTATACAACCAAATATGAATACATAAATACCTGATTGAAATCTCCTAGCAAAAAGGAACACACAATCATGGGTTCATGAACTATCACCTGGGGGAAGAGAAAGAACAGTGACTCTAGAAGACTCTGCTTGTGAAGATTCAAGGGACTCCTAAAAACTTCAGTCAGGAGAAAACTCATTCAAGATGGAAAGATCTATATAGGCAAACATTTCCCTGCAAATAATATGCCTGTATTTTACTTTGGTCATTGCAATTTTAACTTCCTTGAGAATACCCTGTAGGTGTAAGATCCATATGAAGAGCACAAATGAGAAAATAAACTCAATATCTTATAAACATTTTACAGTATCAAGGAATCCTAGAGTTGAGAAGAATCTTTGAGGTCATCAGGCCAAGATTCTACCAAAATTTAGGGACTCCTTCCTAGCCATAGAAATCATCCAGCCTGAACCCTTTCACTAATATAGGAATTATGTACTTTGTAATTATATACTTACATGTTTGTAATCCAGACTAAACAGATCCAAATCTTAGAGAAATGAGTGAGCCTGAAGAAGGGAACTGTACATGTAGGACAGAATAAATGGTTCCAGATATAACAGAAGAAAATTTACCTAATTAGGAATAAGACATATACCTGGATCAAAGGGAAACATGTTCTGATAGCCAAAATTAATTAAGGAAATTAGCTTTGTTCTCCTTAATTAATTATTATTTTTATAATATTTAAGTGGTGATTTGCATACCACTTTTTGAAATTTAGTGTGAAGAATTTATTAAGATAAAAAAATGCACAGTCCTTAAAGAAAAACTTAGGAAAGCAGTCAAAATCCATACCCAGTGGGCATGCAACCTAATTAGACTGATTGGCCTAATGCAGTCCTCGGAACTCACACTACATTAACAAGTCAGTTAATCACATTTTAAAACTGGGCTGACAATGTTAAAATCTCAATTGTAATTTCAAAGATAAAGTGTCTCTTAGGCTATATCAGAGACTGCTAATTGACACCCTCAACTCATTATTATTTATCATCCTCATCTGTATCAAGAGTACTTTAACAATAAATATAATAACTTTAAAAGTAAAATAATCATTCCCTTTTCAGCCTCTGTTGCATCACAATGTAGCCATGTACCAAGTTCTGGTCCAAAAGACATGAATAGAATTTATATATATAAATTCCTAGTCATACCCTTAGTGGGAAGAAGCATATCCTCTTTGCCCTCTTTCCACTTTCATCTGGCTGAGATGTGAGCATGGTGATGAGCCATCTTCCATGTGGATGAGAACAATCTCCCAGAAATGGCAGAACAGTGAGATGGAAGGACCTCAATATTAGGCCTGGATTAATTATGCTTAGATTATTACAAAAGAGAGAAAGAAACTTTCCACTTATTTAAGTTCCTTTTATTTTAGGGTCTTACTTAATACATAGTTCTCCAGAGTGATATATTGCAAAGTATCAGAATCTAATAATATAAATATAAATTGGTTTAAGTGATATATAAGAAACTTAAGCATCCTACAGCAGATATAATACTTTCTCTTCAAAGCTGATGAAATATTTTCAAATATTATATTGTCACAGAAAACTCTTTAAACTTATAAAAAGCAAAGTTTGTACAGATAGTTTTCTGTGATCAAGAAACCTAACAACAACAAAAAAGGATAATAGATAATCCAGAAAAAAAAAATTTGACTTCTCAGAAAATTTGTCTCAGAAAATTGTAAATACACCTCTTAGGTCAAAGAAGAAATTGAAGTTGTAATTATAGACTATTTAGAAAATAAATGACAAGAAGTTTCTTTTAAAACTTATGAACTATGATCCTAGCATTGTGATTATGGTCTCTGGATGTCACTTTTTACTGAAAGGAACCAGGACTCCCTGAAGAAAGCTTATTTTAGGCCTAGGTCAGGAAATGTACAATATGAGCCTAGAACATTTGTCATAACAGAAAGTAGAAAGCTCTCAAAATATACTGGATTCATGTCATAATGAACCAGGAACAAAATGAGATTTCCACTGAGCAAAAATGAACATTTTGAACAACAATAAGAATCAAAAAACATAAATATGTTTAAATCCATGAATTCATAAGGATAAATGCCTTCCCCACTACCCTCTGCCAAGCCAAAAACAAAACAAAACAAAAACGCTTGGAGACCTATGAAGGTACTAGGGAACTGACTTAATATTTTAAAAAATGTAAAAAAAGAAAATAGTCATTCCGTCCTTCCCATAGGAACTATACTTCAGAACAAAATAACTGATGAATGGAAATTAGTCTTTATGGAAACTTTGCAGCTAATAAATGAAGAAGAAATGAAAAAAGTGCAAATCACTATTCTGCAACCCCTAATGTACACCTAATGTGAACAATCTAGGCAATGATCAACAACAACTGCTAATATGACAAAGAGACAATAGACACTATGTGTCTCTTGATGGAAATACATAACTCCACCTTTGACTGAGATGAAATCTGCTCTAATAAGGCCCAATTTACAGGGAAGATGTGAGACAGAGAACACATGGTAAATGATACCTAACAAAACCTAGACCTGGGAAACTATAGAATAATAGAATTAAAGTCAGGTTTCTTTCATAAAAGGGGAGAGAGAGGTCTGTACCTAAGAGACATATAAAGTTACATATATACATATGAATAATTATATATTTGAATGGATGAAATGATATGATGCCGAAGATATCTAAGATTTACTTCAAAACTTCCAACAGCAGAAGATCTCGCTGGAGATCTATAAGTGAAAGAAGACCAGCCATCGGTTGATACAGTGCAGCTGGGTAATAGGTATACATGGGACTTCACTACACTGTTCTACTTCTGTATATGTTTAAATAATCCTACAATTAAAAAGTTAAAAAAGCTATGGAACAAGAACAAAATATTTCTCAGAGAAAACATCTTAGTCACGGATATATTCATTATTAAACAAAGCATAAACCAATCATACGTCTCAAGAGCTTCAAAAAGAATAACAAAGCAAACTCAAGGAATATAAGGTAAATTAAAAAATGAAAGCAGCTATTAAAATTTTCAAAAGTACGATGACTTTTGGTCAAAAATATTCTTCAGTACAATTAATTCCTCATTTCCTCTCTAAACTGTGTGAGGATAATTAAATCAGTCTTAAAATCTAGCTTAATAACAAAAGGTCTAACGGAATTCAGTCACAATAGCCTCCTCTCTCCACCCACACCCCTCATTCCTAAGAATTTGTGGACTTCTTGGGAGTCCTGGGGTCACAGAATCAATACAGGTGATGATAATGACTTCTTGCAAGTCAGTATTAGAATTCCAGTGTTTCTGGAACCTCATAGCTATAATCCTAGGACTGTTGGTTCTCCTCTGACTGGAATTCTTGCCAATAATCCAAGTGATAATCCACTGTAGGGTCCCAAATCACCAAATTCTTCAAGAAGGATTTCTAGTCATGCTATATACAGCTAACTATTACCTTCCCTCCTACAGATTGCTTTCCCTCCCTTACCCTACCCTTACTCTACTCCAACCTCCTTCCCTGGTGCCTCCTTTTGCTACCTCTATATAGAGTGCAAACATCTGGAAGACAAGCTTTTCATTTCATAATTTTATTTTACTCAATCAAGATAGATTCCCAAATCGAAATCATCATACAAACATCAGAGGGTGATAGACTCTTCCATTTATAAAGGACCATTATAAACTTCCATTTTTAAAATTATTTTTTAATTTTTTATTGTTATGTTAATCACCATACATTACATCAGTAGTTTTTGATGTAGGGTTCCATGATTCATTGTTTGCGTATAACACCCAGTGCTCCATGCAGAACGTGCCCTCCTCAATACCCATCACCAGGCTAACCCATCCTCCCACCCTCCTCCCCTCTAGAACCCTCAGTTTGTTTTTCAGAGTCCATCGTCTCTCATGGTTCATCTCCCCCTCCAATTTCCCCCCCTTCATTCTTCCCCTCCTGCTATCTTCTTCTTCTTCTTCTTTTTTTTTAACATGTATTGTATTATTTGTTTCAGAGGTACAGATCTGTGATTCAACAGTCTTGCACAATTCACAGCACTCACCATAGCACATACCTTCCCCAATGGTTCCATTTTTAAAGTTCAGGTAGTTGAGTGTTTGATGCTGAAAGTCACTTCATAGCATACTCTATAAGTAAACAGCAAATATATAGTCACTGCTTATGACATATAATTTCAATATATGGAATCATTTATTTTTCTTTGAAATTTTCTCCCTAAATTTTGGATTGGCTATAGCTCATGTTGGCATTATTTTATGTATCTATGTATCTAATTATTTGCCTAAGGATCTATGCAATATTGAAAAAATACTTTGTTTCTCTGAGGTTGAATTTTTTCATAGATAACACTGAGATAGCAACACCTCATATTGATGTTCTATGAAGTAAATAAGACAACAATTTAAATGTTCAACATAGTGCCTGATGCATGGTATACATACTGTATATCTTAGATTTCTCTTAACAAATAAAAAAGACAAACATTTAAATACTAAACATAGAGTCCGTATGAGTTGTTTATTACTATGACATTACAGTGGCAATACTAAGACATTTGGGCAATAATTCTTTAGTCATGCCATTCTTGTTCTGCTTTAGTCAGAACATTCATTCCACTCACTGTTTAGAAGAAAATTTTAGACAAAACTATTTATAAAAAGGTACAGTTTAAATTTTTTTTCTCACAACTTCATGACAAAGAAATTATGCACTATATGCACCCAATAGAAAAAAATGTCAAACAAAGGAAATCAAAATGAAGCTATTAATGGTGGCTTATTCATGGGTTCTTGATTATGCTGCTTTAATCCCACAAAGGTATAAGATTTTAGAATGAAGAAAGAGTGAAAGGACATCAAGTGCAATTCAGGGCATCTCATCCTCTGTGGTTGGGAGTGTTATTCATTTTTTAAGGGGAATATACATTCCAACAGATAAAATCATAAACGTATTTGTCCTTTGTTGAATCATTTAGGAATAGAAATTCGACAAAGTTCCTGCTTTCTTTATTCCTTTGATTTCTTTAATGGGATAGGGTGAGGGTGGAGGGGTAGGAGAGGAAGAAATGAATAAGAATATGGTTGTAGGTTCCTATAAGGCATAAGCCAGTAGTATTTCTGTCCTTCACAGTATCAAATAGAGAAAGTACAAAAAGCATTTATCTTCAAAAAAAAAAAAAAGAAGAAGTAGAAGAAAAATAAACCTACTAGAATGCATCTTTGGTCACATACTTGCCTAATGAATATCATGTTCTACTGATTCGTTTTCTTCAGGGAACTCTAAAAATTGAAATCTTGCCCAAACTGAAAAAGGATTTTTTTTCAATCTTAATTTAGTTCTTAAATTTAGTGCAAGTTTTTCAAACCCAGAAAAATTGTTTGACTAATATGTACGTAAGGGGTACAACCAATAGGATTTTCTATCAAATCAAAAGTTTACAATTTTTTCATGTGTCACAAAAGACAACAGTTAAATGTCACCAAAATTCATTCCTTTTCAATCAGTACACCTCTTTCCTCCCCTCCCTCCTTCTTATCACCACCCATCCCAGTCCACTCCATTAAAATATATTTCCATATAATAGACGGGTCAATTAGATCCCTCTATTTGACAATCTGTGATTCTTTATCTCCTTAAGATGTGTTTTTTTTCATAATTTCCTTCTATTTGGAGAAACTGTTCAAACATTCTGGCTACTCAAGGTCTATACAAACCCAGTATCTATGTCAGATCCATTTCCTGCCAAGAAATCAGCTCTGATTTCTCCATTTTGAATTAATATCTCTTCATTGCAATTACTTGTGAAAATCCCAGCCCTGTTTAAACTCCATTTTCTAACTTGTCCTCTCCAGCCCCAAGCAGCTGAACCTGGCTAGAAGAAAGCAGACAGCCATGCTGATCAGTGTAATTTTAAACTGTCCTCAACACTTGCTTCAAGTTACAACCAGTTCGACCACATTTCCTCGGTTAATCACTCTCTTAGGTAAAGATTTCACATTTTCTCTCTCATAGAACTCCAACAATCCCTTTCCTTCTCTCACTTAATTTCCTTGATTCTTAAGTCATTGAGAAAATATGATCAATGAGAAGAAAATTTCTGCATGCTCTTTCTACTGAATTTACCAATGTACTCGAATCTGTACTCATAACCAGCCTTCTTGCCTCTGGCAATGGTGAACCAATGGTGCCTCTCTCTGTGAATAAGCCTTTCCTTTGTGCATGGGATTTCATTCTTCTAACTTACGCTAGGCTATTACTCCTGCAACTGGTCCTCTCTCTCAGGCATTGTCATTTTCTCTCTCTTATTGGATAATTTTAATCAGCATAAACAGGTACACTATCTCCCATATTAAGAAAGAATCTTTATTTACCACACGTCCCCTTCTAGCTACTACCATAATTTTCTGCCCCTCTTTACAGCAAAATCACTCAGGTAAGTTTGTCCATCCTCCCACCCTCCATTTGTCCTTGTATTCTCTCTTGAATTCAAAAATGTCATCAGAAAACTGGTTGGCTTTACTTTCAAAAGATATCCAAATTTCAACAACTTTTCACCACCTTCACCCTTTTCAAAAGAATTGTCATTGCTTGCCTGAACCAGTGATTCTGCTTCCCCGCGATCTTCCTGCTTCCTTCATTGCCCATCCCCCAGCCGTCTGAGGGATAGATTTAAAACATGAGTTGGTTAGATCATGGCACTCCTCTGCCTCAACCCACTAGGGGTTTTGCATCTACCTCAGAATAAAGTCCAAATCTGCAACATGGTCTGGAAAGCTCCCATAGTCTGGCCCTCCACCAACTCCCCGATGTCATCTCCTATTATTTCTTGTTCTCACCTCATCTCTTCCCAATCATTCTGCTACAGCCACGTTGCCCTACTTGGAAATTTTTGAACACACAGAGCATTCTCCTACTTCAGAACTTGGCACTTGCTCTTCCCTTGACTGAAAAGATTTACCCCAATCTGTTTGCCTCTCATTTCCTTTAGTCTCTGTGCAAATGCCACTCCCTGATCAGAGAGGGCTTAGCTAACCACTCTGTTTCCTCTCTATCCCTCTCTCTGCATTATTCTTATTTCACTACCTGAATATTGCATAGGTATCTGTTTGTCATTAGTTTTCCACTGCTAGAATATAATCCACAACGTACTTTTTTTGTTCACTTGTCTATTCTCAGCATCCAGAACTATAGCTTTCATGTAATTGTGCTCAATAAATATTTGTTAGCTAAATAATAATAACACATGCTTAAAAAAAATAACACATGCTTGATCTTCCATTATATAATTTATTATAGCTTGTTTGTGCTATTTATATAATACATATATATGCCTTTGTTTCCTTATACGTAATGTATTTTCAGAGTAACCAATGATGCCTAATACTGCACTTATATTGTTTTTAAAGATTTATTTATTTACTTGAGAGAGAGCACCCGCATGAGCATGTGCACAGCAGGAGGGGCAAAGGGAAAGATTCTTCAGGCAGACTCCCTACTGAGCACGGAGCCCGTCTCTGCTGGATCCCAGGTCCCATGAGATCATGACCTGAGTCAAAACCAAGAGCCTGAGGCTCAACCAGCTGAGCCACCCAGGCAGCCCAACTGTACTTGCATTTTATGTACATTATCTGTTTTAGTTCTACGACAACTCTTAGATGAGGGTTATGTTATCCTTATTTTATAGATATGAAAAAAAATCCAAAGAGATGAAAACTGCTGAACATGATTACCATTCACATACCCCATTCCTAACTCCCCAAATTGAAGGCTTTTCCTAATACTTTACATTTGAATTTGCTTTGTAACATTCAGTCCAAACTGTGCTATTTGCTGAAAATTTAATTCAATTAAGTAATAGGTCAATTAAATATAAGTATCACTTATATACCTTTGAAACCTGGATCTATAGAATAGCAGTTGAATTAACTATTCGACAAGAACTATTTTTCCATTTGCCTTTATTTTCTTCATTCATTAATGAAGAAACATTTAATTCCATGAAATAATGGAGTTGCCTAAACTATTGGACATGAAAGGCTGGAAAAACGTTCTGTTTCAGCTCAGTAGGACACTGATATTTCTATTTTTAGAAATATTTTTGGAAAGAATAAGGCTTGATGAAGTATATGAAAACTTGAGCCTAAATGTTTTATTCATCAATATAAATTTTTAAAAATAAACCAACCTTTAACATTTTCTTTCATATTTATTTTTCTGCTACTAATTTTCTATTATTTTCTACTCATATTCCCATATCCCCTCCCTCAGGCCTTTATATTTCTAATTCTTACAGATATAGTATAGGCTGGAACAAATGGAGGGGGGAGAAAAGTAAACATTTGCCTCACTGTAATTTTCTAGGTGTGTTTCCCTGCTCCCAAATTAGCTACAGTTCAGGAAGTGATGTGGCTTAAGCTCCAGTATGAATGCATGAAGATGCAGACATTTGAAAGAAGCTGGACTCTACACAGAGTATCTTTTCTGCACACTGCTATGCCTCTCCCTGTCTTGTTCATCTCTGCACATGGTTATGCCATCCACCGAGGGGCACGATGTCTGGTTTTACAATGCCTGGAAATCACCCTGGGTGTCTCTTTTCCCTCTCTAGTCTTTTTGTCCTCCATATCAAATTCATCACTAAATCCTGTTGACTTTACTAATGTATGAATTTTCCAATGTAGGAACTTCTCTCTCTATTTATTGACACAATCCTGGTCCAAGCCTCTGGCTTATGGCAACAGCTTTCAAACATGTCTTCCAGCTTTCCAACTCTTTAAATAAACAGCCAGTGTAATCTATTTTAAATAAAATCAACTCCTATCTATATCAATGTCTTCCCATTACATTTAGAAAAAAAAAATCAACTCCTTTCCATAAACTACAATGTTCTTTGTGATTCAGCCTGGCTAACGCCACTGTTCCTCTTACATCTACCATCTTGCACATGGATCTCCATTGGAACTTTGCAGATAGTCTTCTCTTTGCCTAGAATGCTCTTTCCCAGGCTCTTCATGGCTGGCTTCCTCTCACTTCCAGGTCTCAGTTTAAATCACTCTTCCTCAGACAGGCTTTCCCTGACCACCCAAAGTAAAGTAATTATTCTTATTATATTATCTGTCGAAGAATCATATTCATTTTCTTTTAATACTTTTTGCATTCACAATGATGCATTTACTTGTTGATTGCATGTGTCTCTCATTCAATTTGTGAGTTTCATGGGGACAGAAATGTCCCTCATGAAAGCATCTCCTTCAGTGTGTGCCTCTTGTCTGTCTCCACAGAGCTAGGATTTATTTATGTTGTAGTACCGTTCTGGGAAAAGGACACCACACTGCCCACCCCATTGCCCTCAAACTCTGCCTCATTCAAATCATTTCATGCAAATAGGTGTCTGAGAGCAGTCATGTCTATCTACCATCTCAGCAGATATATGTGTATCTTTTGTTTTAAAAACAAAAAATGTTTTTTTTAAATTTTTTATTTACTTTTAGTTTTAGTTTTTTAAAAAGATTTTATTTATTTATGAGAGAGCAAGTGCATGAGCAAGGGGGAGCGGCAGAGGGGAAGGGAGAAGCAGACTCTCCACTGAGCAAGGAGGCCAACACAGGGCTTGATCCCAGGACCCCGAGATCATGACATGAGCCGAAGGCAGACACATAACCGACAGAGCCACCCAGACATCCCTGTTTTGTTTTTTTTTTTAAGGGAAAATCTTAAAACTTAACTTTAAAGCATAGGATACAAAATATTGTGGAAAAGAAATTATAGGAAACTTGACTACAGACATGTAAAGTTATATAATAATCTAAGAAAATATATTACAACAGAAATAAGATAACATTTAAGCTTATCATCTATTCACTTTTCCAAAATACTGCTGAATTCTGGGAAGAACATGTAGAAAATAATAAGTCAAACATATTTTGAACTCTTTGCTAATGACAGATAGTTTTCCAAGCATCTTATGTGTATTAAATCACTTCTGCTTCACAAAAAAAATTCACTGAGGTGGATAGTATTATTCACCCTATTTTACAGATGAGTAAACATGACACAGAGACATTTAAGTAACTTGTACAAAGTCACACAGCTAGTAAGTGGCATGAATAAGATTTGAATCTAAAAGCCACATTCTTAAATATTATGCAATACTGCCTCTGTTAAATTATATTTCAATCCATTCTTAAAGAATTTACATATCAGTAAAATGAGAAGACATGTGCAGAAACAAATCACTAATCCTTTTATACAATTAATATTTATAATTTCCAAAATAATTTCAATATATTGTTACATTGGTTCATATAGGTGAAAAAATTAGCATGATACTTGGCATATTGTATACATTCAAAATGTGCTCTTCTTCACTGCATCCTAACCTCAACTCTGTGAGATAGGAAAGTATAGGTGTCAGGATGAGATAAGCTACTCATGATTATAATTTAACCCTACAATTCCAGTGACATATTCAAAAGTTTATTTCTCATTCATGAAAAGTTCCATGTGGGTCAACAAGGGCACTTTTTCAACCACAAATCAGAGAGATTAAAAATTTTGATCATGGTTATCAGTTATAAACTTCAGTCCTAGCTCCTCCACCCCAACACATGGCTACTGAGGAAGGGATAGGATGCAGCCGAAGAGGCACGGCAGCTAATAACTCCCTCCCTCTAATTCAACACAAATGTTCACATTTTCTTGATCGGAACCAGTCACGTGACCTGAATGCAAATCCAAGAGAAGTTGGGAAATGTTGTTTTCCTGTGGGCCCATAAAATGAAAATAATGTAATAAGTATTGCTATAAGTACTAATATTCCTCTTTATCAGATCAGTATAATGAGGTACATAAAGGTACAGTGACCATGGAGTGCCTGCGTGGCTCAGTCAGTTGAGCATCTGGCTCTTGGTTTTGGCTCAGGTGATGATCTTGGGGTCCTGGGATGGAACCCTACCACCAGATCTGTACTCAGCCTCGAGTCTGCTTGAGGCTTTCCTCTGCCCCTCCTTCTCTGCCCCTCCCCTTGCTCCTGAGGGCATGAGCCCTGCTTGCCTGCCTGACATGGTGCTCATGCTCTCTCTCAAATAAATAAATAAATCTTTAAAAAAAAAAAAAAGGTACAGTGACCTGCTCTTGCCCTCATAGTCGGTAAATGTTGAACTAGAGCTTTAAACAGGCTTTACACATTTTAAATTAATAGTCATTATGCCAAGTATTATAACCAAATAGCTAAAATTTTAGGAAGAAAATAATTCTTTCAGGTGAGATTTACGGAAAGCCTTCATGGAAGAGATGTCATTGAAATTATTAGTAAGGGCTAGATAGAGTTTACATCTGGAAAAATGGGGTAAGGGAATCCTAGGCAAAGCCACATGAGCAGAGTAGTAGCAAGTATGTACAGGAAATAGGAATTAATTCAGTTTGACCAAGTCAGGATAATTATTTTAATATGCATAAGATTATACTAAGTAAAAGATTTCACCTTGATGTGATTGATAAAAAAATCTAATTGCTCAGTTGATATGGGCATTAAGACAACTCCTTATTTTATGGTTTGATCACATTTCCTACTTTTATTTTTAACCTAGGCATAGCCTTGTGTTCTGAAATGTACTTATGATACCTGAAAACTCATAATTTATTTAAAGTTTGCTAGTGGTAAAATGCTTCAAAATATTCCCCCAATTTCAAGTATGGTCATTAATGATTAAATATTGGTATATATCTGAAAAAACAGTCTGAAAGACCATGTATAGAAATATTAAATTCAAACAAACTAATTCCCATTTATTCACTTACTCATTTGACATTTACCTTTCAAGGAGTTGTGATGTTCCAGGCAAAGTACTAGATGCTGGTAAGACATAATTGGGATAGTGTCACTCATGTTCTTTTTACTAGAGCATTCAACATAGAATTAGAATGAACAAGATTTGCAATAGTAAAGACATGCTTTATAAGTACTTGTATTTTCCCCATTTTTAAAATAATTCAAATGTTAATCTAGCAATAAAATTAAGTTGGGTACAATTATACTGACATACAAAAGAACAGACTTTTATTTAATCATACCTGGAAGGATTTAACGTAAGTAGAGCAGAGGATCAGCTTTTTCTCTCTTTCTGAGTATAGTATCCTGAAAGAAGGAGAGATTCTGAAGCTGTGGCAGTGAACTTGGAAAAGAAGCATGCACTGTCTCCCCAGGCAAAGTCCTCAAAGGACTGAAACCTTTTATTTGTATGAACCATCCTACACGTGATAGTATTAGAATGAAGTAGCCAAGAGCACAGAAAACAATAAATAAAATCCAACTTTCTATTCGTGTGCATCTTGAAAATTAGGCAAAGAGGGATTACTCGTGGGCAGATTAGCTACATAAAACATGACACCTGTATCCAGTTAGAGGACACTTTAATGTTCAGATTCTTTGGTCTCTGTGATTACAGGAAGCTGGATTACATGAAGATTGGCTTGCTTTCATCTTTCTCACAAAGTGAAGGGAGGTAGGCAGATATTTGCCCACAGTTTTACCACATGGGGTGTCAGGAACAAGTAGACTGAGTATCAAGGATGACAAAATATCACCACAATTTTAAAGTTTTCAAAAAACAATTTATTTTAGGATCTTTGGCATTGGAAGATCATGGGTGGATTTTGGTACTACTTATATAATGTGTTATAATTTAAAACTAACTATGTATTCTAGAAGGCACTGCAGGATTAAAAGAAGTTCCAAAAGTGAATAGAAAAAATAATCGAAATAATGTAAATATTCTCTGGGGTTACATTTTTGTAACTTCATTATTTAGCAGACTCTTCTGACGTAGTAGACCAAATTATTTGCTAGAGAGAGATAGTGATATATGGAATCTATAAGAGGTGGAATATTTCAAGTGGGGCTTCAAGGTTTAATTAGAACAAGGAGGTCAGCAATCTATAAACCCAAGAAAGAGTCTCCAGGTTTTCTGACTTAAAAACATAAACAAACAAAAAATGTATTCACAGTCAATAGATTTTATGGAGCCCTTGTTGCAGACAATGAGGGGTATTTAAAAGAGCATGAGAAATAAACTGAGGGTTCTAGAGGGGAGGGGGTTGGGGCGATGGGTTAGCCTGGTGACGGGTATTAAAGAGGGCACATACTGCATGGAGCACTGGGTGTTATACGCAAACAATGAATCATGGAACACTACATCAAAAACTAATGATGTAATGTATGGTGATTAACATGACATAATAATAATAAAAAAAAAGCATGAGAAAACTTTATGCCTGTTCTCAGGGGACAAAGATACCATGTGAGGAACGCTGCTGTTTTTCAGTGCCCAGCTGGAGTCCTACCAGCGGAAGCAGCACTCAAGACAGACACACAATAATTGAGTGATGTAAATTGAGGTAGAATAAAGATCTAAATTTTTGGTTTTCAATCTTCATATTATAGAATTTTGGAGAAAAAGACTCCCTCCAAATACAAGTTTAGACAGAAAAACTTCAGGAGGAAAGTGAGGCTTGAGTTGAAGCTTAAGGGAAGGGAAGGGGAGATACTGAAAAGAAGAGGGTAGAGAATTCTAAGACAGGGGGTCAACGTGAACAAAGACATGGGAAGAAGATGACAGAACTTGGGAGTCAGCAACAGGGAGGAGTGGGAAGTTGTTGAGGTAACTTAAGGAGGATCAGACAATGAGATAAAATTTTAGAATTGATATGTTTGGCTTGGAATCCATTGGAAGTCATTATATAAAAACTGTGATGTGATAATTATGCCCAGTGTCTACTGACGAGTAGTCTGGAAGGATTAAAAAAAGACATACAGGAGAATGAAATAGGAAGTGAGGGAGACCACAGATTGTACTAATTCAAGCATAAGCTGATAAGGTGCCAGGAATACTCTGCATTATATGAAGGGCAAGGAGGTTCTTCTATGACTGCTAAAGTTAACCCACCCGCCATTACCCTCCCTAATCCTCTTTATGCATTTCTTTTTTCATAGCTTTCCTAACCTCTTTATTTTTATTTATTGTCTATCTCTCTCCCCTATAATAGGTAAGCTTTTTTGTTTTGGTTTTCATTCTTGTATTTCCACAGCCTAGAACAGTGTTTGACACATGATAGGTGTTCAATAAATTTTTTTTCTCATAAATTAATGAACAAATATAAAAATGCTGAAGGCAGTAATACTTAGGAACAGAATGAACATAAAAAATGAAGAGAAAGAAAAAACTAAAATAATAATTCCAGATAATACTGCCTAATATATATGTATATTTTTAAATCACAGGAACAATTGGAGAGTTTTTATCCAATGGGGGAAATTTAGAGTTGGTTTTAGATTGAAACCTAAATAATATTAGGAAAGTATTATTTGGTCAGCACTGTCTTTTCCACACCTAGCCCAATGCCTACAAGGTTGGTGTTCCATAAATAGGCTTTGAAAGAATACATGCTATTTGAAGACTGAGAATTAGTAAAAGTGTTCTGTTTAGAATTAGAAAGGTAGGACTGAAGAACAGGAAAATTTGGAAAGGTAGATTTGAGAAATTTCAAGTTGGAAGCTAGATGATCTGGTATGGCTGAGTTTTCAGAAATTGGAAATGCATAAATAGTTTAACATGTTCATGCAATTTTGTATAAGAATGGCTATTCTCATTTGACTGAAAGCACGTCTTAGCAAATTTAGAAATTAATTTGAGGAATTTGCAACCTGGAGGCAGAGCATACAAACGTTAAACTTTTCAATTAATTTTATGCATACATGTCTTTTATTCATTAGGCAAATTTCTGAAAAGTTATGTGCAGATCAAATAAGGACAAATCTAATTACATTGACTTGCAGTAGAAGAGCTATTTTATTTGCATTTCTGATTGATTTGCAATTGGCCGTCCTTCATAACACCTTCACCATTTCTCTGCCCTTCAAGATTCTCTGTGAATTGGTTGATGGACTGTCAGCACTTAAATTCACTGGGAGCTTACTATTTAAAGGACATTTGTAGGGCGCCTGGGTGGCTCAGTTGGTTAAGCGACTGCCTTCGGCTCAGGTCATGATCCTGGAGTCCCGGGATCGAGTCCCGCATCGGGCTCCCTGCTCGGCAGGGAGTCTGCTTCTCCCTCTGACCCTCCTCCCTCTCATGCTCTCTGTCTCTCATTCTCTCTCTCTCAAATAAATAAATAAAATCTTTAAAATAAAAAAATAAAATAAAATAAAGGACATTTGTAATAAATGTTATATGAGAAAAGCATATTTGGGTATATTGAGTTTTATAAAGAGCAAGGAACATGTATCATAAAGTCTTAGAAGAGATTTAATATCGTAAGTATAAATAAAGCATAGAATATGAGATAAGAGTTGATGTAACTTAGTTCGTTGAAGTGTAAGAGCAAGATATATAATGTTTTATTTTTTACTGTTTTAAACATGAGTCTGTCGGACCTCAGGCATCAACTCTTTTCAGATATCATCCTCTTCTAAAGCAAATGCATTTCTCATGTTTTTCTTCACCCTCTCTCAGCTATTCCTTTTTTTCTCACCAAAATTCACGATTTTGATGCCGATGGTCTAAAATTCTTTCCCTAGACTTTCCTGCTAAAGATATAGACAGAACCAGCATGATCATCCCACCACATTACTGTTCCTGTCTTTGATCTTCCCATGGATTAAACAATAACTAAGGATGAGCATAAATTATGTAGGGGAAATACCATCATTTAATTCTCACAAAAGAATAGATCCCGATTATTATTCAAGATAGACTAGAATGTGTTGCAGTAACAAAAATCCTTAAAAATCTCCATGGCTTTCAGCAACAGAAGGTTTGGATTTTGTCTTCCTTGCTCCTGCAACATATCCATCTCAGGTCAATAGTGAGCTCTGTTCTTGGTCGTCTTCGCTTAGG